>NW_028118271.1:0-48093 GCF_965113295.1 Leuciscus leuciscus | reverse complement strand
CCTACACCCCTTTGCAACAGTGGAGTCCAACTGTTTTAGGTAACAGTCTATCAGTATACACAGTATATACATTTTTAGGATATACAGTAGATGTATTATAAAAAGGGTTGTATTTTTAGCCCCATCATGCAACAATACAATAAACAACAACACACCAATTTAATAATGATAACATAACAAATGAAAACAATAATTGTTTTTACTGTAGGGAAATGTGCAGGGCACTCAACCCTAAATATACCCCACCTTCCAGAAGTTATCTCAGCGACACATTAATTCCTTCCTGGTATGGTGTTGAAAAGGCCAATGTGATCAGTGAGCTGAAGGATGTGCCAAAGCTGGCCATCACTTCAGATGGGTGGACCAGCCTCCGGCAGGATCACTATCTCACAGTTACAGTGCACTACACAAGCCAGGGCAGTGTAAAACAGAAGGTCCTCCACACCAGGGCAGTGTATAAATCACAAACTGGCGAAGTAGTGGCCGAGGAGATCTCAGACATCCTGGAAGAGTTTGAGATAGATCTGAGCAAGATTGTAGCTGTGACTGTTGATAATGCTGGCAATATGGATATTGCTATCAAGAAGCTACAGATCCTAAAAATAGGATGTTTTGCACATACATTGAATCTGGCTGCACAGAAAATTTACAAAATTGCATCCATTGATAAATGGGCAGCCCGAATCAGAGCAGTGGTCGTGTGGTTCAAGAGATCCTCCATGTCCAAAACAGTGTTGACAGAAAAGCAACAGCTCCTTGGTAAGTCAGTTGAATCTATTATTATAAGTGATATTTTGAAATTCACACATCTAACAATATAATTCAATATTCAAGTGTGTGGAAATTAAATGTGTGTTGTTTGTTGTTGTTGTTGTTGTTGCAGGCCTTCCACAACACTCACTCATCCTGGATGTCAAGACCAGGTGGAACTCTCTATATCTAATGATAGAGAGATTTATGGAGCAATATCCAGCGATCCAAGCAGCAGCCTTGGACCTACGACTGCGAAAAGCATTGTCCAAGGACAACCTGGACCGTCTGAAAGATGAGGACTTCCATAAGGCTGAGGAGTTTGTCCAGCTCATGAGAATCCTTTATACATCCACATTGTGTGTGTCATGTGAAAAGAATGCCACCTGTGGACAGATCTTACCTATCCTTCAAAAACTGGAAGAACATTTTACTGTGAAGGATGAGGATACCATGTTTGTGGCATCAGTCAAAGAGAAGGTGTGGGAGAACCTCTCCCAGCGATATCAGAAGGATGACATTCAAGCCTTCCTGCATGAGGCCACAGCAATGGACCCCAGATTCAAAGGCAGGTCAGTCAGTGATGCAACTTGGGACAGACTGAGGAAGAAAGCTGTTGACGGTGACACTGTGACAGGAGGACCAACAACAGGGCTGGAACAGACAGACACAGAGCACCAGCAAAAGGACGAGTCATCTGAAGGAGAAGGTGAGGAAATGGAGGAGACAATTCCTCCATTGCACAAAACAAGGAGTGCCTTGGAGGAGCTGTTCTCAGAGGAGGACAGGAAATTGAGGTTGACCATCCAACAGGATACCTCGTCCCTCACCCTTAGCGAACGTGTTGACTTAGAGGTTGAGCTCTACAAAAGCCTTCCTCCCGTTCCTATGGCTGAAGATCCTGTGATGTGGTGGTGGGAGAAGAGAGCTATTCTGCCCCTCCTCACAAATGTTGCAACAAGCTACCTCTGTGCTCAAGCCTCCTCCACCCCAAGTGAAAGGGTGTTTTCAACTGCAGGGAACACATTAAGCCAGGAGAGGTCCCGTCTTTTGCCAGAAAAGGCAAATATGTTAATCTTTCTTCAGAAGAATGGTTGAAAACTCGGAGTCCTTTTGCAGCCTACTTGCCCACCCGTATTGCTTTGTACCACTGTATGTTCTTTTACAGAAAAATGTAGTTTATTTAATTTGTTTTACATTCATTTGTTTGTTGTTCAAACATGGCTGTTTCTTTCACTATAAATAATTGTTTTATTAATTTTACATTTAAAAAAATAAAGCAATGTTAATTCTGTTCTCAATTTGTTCCTTAAAAAAAATACATTAACACAAAGTACCGATAAGAATACCGTTAAAGTACCGGACCGATAAGCAGTATCGGTAAGAGTAGTAATACCGTTAAAACCTTAACGATACCCATCCCTAGTAAATAATGCTAAAACGTGGTATATCATGGTATCACAACATGTTAATTGTGTTAGCATCTGCCCAGTGGCGAGTTTTGCCACTGCAAGCACCACTTCACATTTTCTTCAGGAAATGTACATTCTAGTTAAGTTGGCTTGAGAAAGCCAACATATTGAAATCCTATTTAAACTTATTATTATTAGTGGTGCTTTTTCAAAGCACCACTAGTATTATTGTCACTCATACTTATTATTCTTATTATTATTATTCTGCCAAAAGTTTGGCGCGTAATGCGCCCCGCACCGTTTGTCACAGACCCCTGAGTGAGGTGTCAAATCGAGCGGCTCATTGAGGAGAGGTGTGCTATATCTTTTCTAAGCGATCGGGTGTACGATGTTCGCACAGCGAACGAAAAAGCGGCCAAAAAAGTCCCATTGACTTAACATGGGGAGTTCTAAAAACATTTGAATCCCAACTGCCGTTTTCACACACACCACTCCAAAGGGCCTGACACCCCTGCGTTTCTCTCCCTCTCTCTCTCCCTCAGAGGATTTATATTATCAAGCAGCCAATAAGTAATGGCCTAAAATCTTCATAGCCACACCCTAGCAACCAGTTACAGCACCCTAGCAACCACTCTGAGCTCCCTAGCAACCACCCTAAACCAATAAATAATATAAAAACATTTTTTTTACATTTTTTAAAGCAATATCACACTCGTAGCCTTGCGATATTGCTCCATGCTTGTGCCTATTCGGCCATAGGCACGAGGCCGCAGGCCGAGTGCCGTACTGAAGGAACTCGTTATTAAAGATTTTAAGAACTCTATAAAAACTCCATAGTAACCATATTTGACAACTACCAACCACCTAGTAACACCATAGCAACTACCAAAAATACCTTAGCAACCACCCTGAACACCCTAGCAACGTCTAGAAATGCTCTATTAACCACCAAAAAACTCTAGCAACCACCCAGAACACCCTAGCAACTGCCTAGCAACCACCCAGAACACCTAGCAACTGCCTAGTAACCACCCAGAACGCCTAGCAACCACCCAGAACACCCTAGCAACTGCCTAGCAACGCCCTAGCATCCACCCAGAATACCATAGCAACTGCCTAGCAACACCATAGCAACCACCTAGCAACCACCCTAGCAACTGTCTAGCAACCACCAAGAATACCCTAGCAACTGCCTAGCAACCACCCAGAACACCTTAGCAACTGCCTAGCAACACCATAGCAACCACCCAGAAAACCCTAGCAACCACCTCGCAACAGCATCTTGCTAAAAACATGCTAGCAACATACTAATCAAGCTAGCATCATGCTAGCAACATGCTAATCAAGCTAGCATCATGCTAGCATCATGCTAATAATGCTAGCATTATGCTAGCAACATGCTAATCAAGCTAGCATAATGCTAGCAACATGCTAATCAAGCTAGCATCATGCTAGCAACATACTAATCAAGCTAGCATTATGCTAGCAACATGCTAATCACGCTAGCATCATGCTAGCAACATGCTAATCAAGCTAGCATAATGCTCGCAACATGCTAATCATGTTAGCATCTAGCTAAAAACATGCTAGCAACATGCTAATCATGTTATCATTAAGCTACCAACATGCTAATCAAGCTAGCATCATGCTAATCAAGCTAGCAAAATGCTAATAATGCTAGCATTATGCTACCAACATGCTAATCAAGCTAGCATCATGCTAGCAACATGCTAATCAAGCTAGCATAATGCTAGCAACATGTTAATCAAGCTAGCATAATATTAGCAACATGCTAATCAAGCTAGCATCATGCTAGCTACATGCTAATCAAGCTAGCATAATGCTAGCAACATGCTAATCATGTTAGCATCTAGCTAAAAACATGCTAGCAAAATGCTAATCATGTTAACATCAAGCTACCAACATGCTAATCAAGCTAGCATCATGCTAACATAATGCTAATCATGCTAGCATCATGCTACCAATATGCTAATTAAGCTAGCACAATGCTATTCAAGCTAGCATCATGCTAACAACATGTTAATCAAGCTAGCATAATGCTAGCAACATGCTAATCATGTTAGCATCTAGCTAAAAACATGCTAGCAAAAATGCTAATCATGCTAACATCTTGTTAAAAGCATGTTAACAACATGCTAATCATGCTAGCATCATGCTACCAACATGCTAATCATGTTAACAACATGCTAATCATGCTAGCATCATGCTTAACAACATGTTAATCAAGCTAGCATGATGCTAGCAACATGCTAATCATGCTAGCATCATGCTTAACAACATGTTAATCAAGCTAGCATAATGCTAGCAACATGCTAATCATGTTAGCATCTAGCTAAAAACATGCTAGCAAAATGCTAATCATGCTAACATCTTGTTAAAAGCATGTTAGCAACATGCTAATCATGCTAGCATCATGCTACCAACATGCTAATCATGTTAACAACATGCTAATCATGCCAGCATCATTCTAACAACATGTTAATCATAGTAAATCATGCTGGAATGTGGTAAATCGTAGTAAATCATCTTAGAAACATGGTAAATCGTGGTAAATAATGCTAAAACGTGGTATATCATGGTATCACAACATGTTAATTGTGTTAGCATCTGCCCAGTGGCGAGTTTTGCCACTGCAAGCACCACTTCACATTTTCTTCAGGAAATGTACATTCTAGTGTTGTGATTACTATTCACCTAGACAAAACTTCGGCGCGTAACTCGCCCCACACCGTTTGTCACAGACCCCTAAATGAGGTGTCAAATCGACCGGTTTATTGAGGAGAGGTGTGCTATGACTTTTATAAGCGATCGGGTGTACAATGTTCGTCTGGCGGGCGAAAAATTTGCCGAAAAATTTCCCATAGACTTAACATAGGCTCAAAATTTGCAAAATCATATCTTTGATTCAGAAGGTCATAGAGGCCCCTAGCAACCATTGAACAACATTTACAAGCCATATCTCAGCAACAAAACATTGTAAAAACACAGAGTTGGCCATTTTTTGACCCAGACTTGCAAATACTCTTTATATATTACCCCATAAACTGTATAAACAAACCGTAGCAACCATTTGGAGTACCCTAGCAACCGTACAAACACATGAATGAGCTATATCTCAGCACCAGAACATCGTATAGACATGGGGGTGTGTTTGTTTGTTTTGGTTGGGAAACCAGTCTGTAAATATCATCATGGTAACTGTGTAACCACACCATAGCAACCGTTTAGAGCTACCTAGCAACCATATTGCAACATATAGAAGCCATATTTCAGCTCCACAACATCGTACAGACATGGTTGTTGTCTCGTATGCAATCATGTAAAAAATCCTAGCAACCGAGTGGTGAGTTTTGCCACTGCAAGCACCACTTCACATTTTCTTCAGGAAATGTACATTCTAGTTATTCTTCTGTGGAAACTGTTGACTCTAACTCGTCCTAGAGCTTTAACTCTACATACTCCAAACTCGGCTCAGACAATCAAACTGATCTGAAGTTAGTTGCTATATCTTTTCAGACTGATCGGACTTACGGTTTTCCTACAAATGACGATCAAAACTCGGAAAAACTTCCATTGACTTAACATTGGGCATTCTAAAAAAATTCAAACTCACCAACCGACAAAAATTCAAATCTAAATCCCTTGAAAACTAAATCAAACTGCCATTCTATATATATTAGCCAATGAAACTCATTTAAACTAATAAACTCTAATTTCATACACTTATAAACTAATTAACTTAAATTTAATAACTAATTAACTAATAAACTCATGAATTCATAGACTTATGAACTCTTAAACTCATAAATTAATAAACTCTGAACTCTAAACTCATTTAAACTTATAAACTCTAAACTCAAAAACGTGTACACTTATAAACTCATCAATTTATACACTTATAAACTCTAAACTCATAAACTCTGAGTGTGTGTGTGTGTGTGTGTGTGTGTGTGTCTGAGTGAGTGAGTGTGTGTGTGTGTGTGTGTGTGTGTGTGTGTGTCTGAGTGAGTGTGTGTGTGTGTGTGTGTGTGTGTCTGAGTGTGTCTGAGTGTGTGTGTGTGTGTGTGTGTGTGTGTGTGTGTGTGTGTGTGTGTGTGTGTGTGTGTGTGTGTGTGTGTGTGTGTGTGTGTCTGAGTGAGTGTGTGTGTCTGAGTGAGTGTGTGTGTGTGTGTGTGTGTGTGTGTGTGTGTGTGTGTGTATCTATCTATCTACCGCTCTGAATACCATAGCAACCACCCAGAACACCCTAGCAACCACCTAGCAACCACCCAGAACACCCTAGTAACCACCCAAAAGACCCTAGCAACCACCCAAAATATCCTAGCAACCACCCAAAAGACCCTAGCAACCACCCAAAACACCCTAGCAACCGCCTAGCAACCACCCAAAAGACCCTAGCAACCACCCAAAACACCCTAGCAACCACCCAAAATACCCTAGCAACACCATAGCAACCACACAAAACATCCTAGTAACCACCCATAACACCCTAGCAACCGCCTAGCAACCACCCAGAACTACCTAGCAACCACCCAAAACACCCTAGCAACCACCCATAATACCCTAGCAACCACCCAAAACACCCTAGCAACCACCCAGAACACCCTAGCAACCGCCTAGCAACCACCCAAAAGACCCTAGCAACCACCCAAAATACCCTAGCAACCGCCTAGCAACCACCCAAAAGACCCTAGCAACCACCCAAAAGACCCTAGCAACCACCCAAAATACCCTAGCAACCGCCTAGCAACCACCCAAAAGACCCTAGCAACCACCCAAAATACCCTAGCAACACCATAGCAACCAAACAAAACATCCTAGTAACCACCCATAACACCCTAGCAACCGCCTAGCAACCACCCAGAACACCCTAGCAACCACCCAAAATACCCTAGCAACACCATAGCAACCACACAAAACATCCTAGTAACCACCCATAACACCCTAGCAACCGCCTAGCAACCACCCAGAACACCCTAGCAACCACCCAAAATATCCTAGCAACCGCCTAGCAACCACCCAGAATACCCTAGCAACCACCCAGAACACCCTAGCAACCACCTAGCAACCACCCAAAAGACCCTAGCAACCACCCAAAATATCCTAGCAACCACCCAGAACACCCTAGCAACCGCATAGCAACCACCCAAAAGACCCTAGCAACCACCCAGAATACCCTAGCAACCGCCTAGCAACCACCCAAAAGACCCTAGCAACCACCCAAAATAGCCTAGCAACCACCAAAAATACCCTAGCAACCGCCTAGCAACCACCCAAAAGACCCTAGCAACCACCCTTAATATCCTAGCAACCGCATAGCAACCACCCAGAATACCCTAGCAACCACCCAAAACACCCTAGCAACCACCCAGAACACCCTAGCAACCGCCTAGCAACCACCCAAAAGACCCTAGCAACCACCCAAAAGACCCTAGCAACCACCCAGGACACCCTAGTAACCACCTAGCGACCACCCATAACATCCTAGCAACCGCGTATCAAAAAACGTTACAGTCCAAACTTTCTCAAGCCAACTTAAAGTTTGTCTCGACGAACTTTCGCATCTAGTTAAGTTGGCTTGAGAGAGCCAACATATTGAAATCCTATTTAAACTTATTAGGGGTTCAAGCACGAAGTGCTGAACACCTATTGTATTTGTAAAGATTTTTATTATTATTAGGGGTTCAAGCATGAAATGCTGAAACCCTATTGTTATTGTAAGGATTTTTATTAGGGGTTCAAGCACGAAGTGCTGAAACCCTATTGTAATTGTACTGATTTTTATTATTATTAGGGGTTCAAGCACTTCAGTGCTGAACACCTATTGTTATTGTTAATTTTCCCATGATGCAACATTCAGACATAAAACTGATCGGGCAGACCAAACCGTAAGTCGTGGAGACTTGAAACTTTGGGGGCTGATAGTACTCACACCGCCTACAGCGTCACCAAGGCCCGCCCCGATCGGCCTGACGGGGGCGCTACAGCGGTCAAAAGTACGAAACGGCTCATAACTCATCAACCGTGAGGCGTAGGCTCAAGTGTCTTATATCGTTGGATTCCTTGGCTCGAGGCGGACCAGATGCATGCCTCGGATTTGCTCGTCACCCTGGGAAGATTTTCGGGTATTTGGGGTTTTTCCAAAAACCTACTTTCGCGAACTAGTCCTAGGTTTTTGGCCCGACCGGAACCAAACCAGTGCGGCAAGATTCTCTGGAGTCTGAATGTCAATAGTTATCAAAAAAAAGTGAAAATTTGGGTTCACGGTCCCTAAGGGCCGCCAAAACGTTCGAAGTGGGAGGAGCCCATTTTGCTTAATTGGCTATAACTCGTGAACGGAACGAGATTTTTGCACCAAACTCAGCACACGTGTGTACGAGCTCATTCTGTGGTCGCGTGAAAAAGGACGTAGCGACTGGCCTCTTGGTGGCGCTATAACTGTTAAAAGGGTGTCAAAATGATGCATTTCTATGGCAAATCCCATGAAATGGCTGAAAGCGGCCATCTTGCTGTCTGATTTGCATACAACCTCACAAAATCGGGCATGCGCATGCGTCACGTGATCCTAAAGAAGCTTGAAAACTCTCATGGACGTCGGGCCATTGGTGGCGCTTTAACTGTCATAAAGGTGAGAAGGCCTCTGTGTTATCCTATGCAAAATGGCATTTAAATGACTGAAAAATGGGGGGAAAAAAGAGCAGAACTTCACCAAATTAGCTGAGCACATGCGCCATATTATTCTAAAGAAGCGTGTACACTTTTATGGAGATCGGGCCATCAGTGGAGGTGTCACAGTTTAAAAGGTAAAAAAAAAAAATTCACCACATTTCCATGATAAATGAGCTAAAAGGCCAAAAAATTTACTTTTTCCTCTCCGAGGCACATGTTAAAAGGCTTGATAAAGTTTTTGGAACGCAGCAGCGCAAGCGGCAAGTGCCTAGACCCTGTAGTTTTTTTTTTAGAGGCCTTTTTGTGGCCCTTTTTTAGGCACTTATTAGGGGTTCAAGCACTTCAGTGCTGAACACCTATTGTTATTGTTAATTTTCCCATGATGCAACATTCAGACATAAAACTGATCGGGCAGACCAAACCGTAAGTCGTGGAGACTTGAAACTTTGGGGGCTGATAGTACTCACACCGCCTACAGCGTCACCAAGGCCCGCCCCGATCGGCCTGACGGGGGCGCTACAGCGGTCAAAAGTACGAAACGGCTCATAACTCATCAACCGTGAGGCGTAGGCTCAAGTGTCTTATATCGTTGGATTCCTTGGCTCGAGGCGGACCAGATGCATGCCTCGGATTTGCTCGTCACCCTGGGAAGATTTTCGGGTATTTGGGGTTTTTCCAAAAACCTACTTTCGCGAACTAGTCCTAGGTTTTTGGCCCGACCGGAACCAAACCAGTGCGGCAAGATTCTCTGGAGTCTGAATGTCAATAATTATCAAAAAAAAGTGAAAATTTGGGTTCACGGTCCCTAAGGGCCGCCAAAACGTTCGAAGTGGGAGGAGCCCATTTTGCTTAATTGGCTATAACTCGTGAACGGAACGAGATTTTTGCACCAAACTCAGCACACGTGTGTACGAGCTCATTCTGTGGTCGCGTGAAAAAGGACGCAGCGACTGGCCTCTTGGTGGCGCTATAACTGTTAAAAGGGTGTCAAAATGATGCATTTCTATGGCAAATCCCATGAAATGGCTGAAAGCGGCCATCTTGCTGTCTGATTTGCATACAACCTCACAAAATCGGGCATGCGCATGCGTCACGTGATCCTAAAGAAGCTTGAAAACTCTCATGGACGTCGGGCCATTGGTGGCGCTTTAACTGTCATAAAGGTGAGAAGGCCTCTGTGTTATCCTATGCAAAATGGCATTTAAATGACTGAAAAATGGGGGGAAAAAAGAGCAGAACTTCACCAAATTAGCTGAGCACATGCGCCATATTATTCTAAAGAAGCGTGTACACTTTTATGGAGATCGGGCCATCAGTGGAGGTGTCACAGTTTAAAAGGTAAAAAAAAAAATTCACCACATTTCCATGATAAATGAGCTAAAAGGCCAAAAAATTTACTTTTTCCTCTCCGAGGCACATGTTAAAAGGCTTGATAAAGTTTTTGGAACGCAGCAGCGCAAGCGGCAAGTGCCTAGACCCTGTAGTTTTTTTTTTAGAGGCCTTTTTGTGGCCCTTTTTTAGGCACTTATTAGGGGTTCAAGCACTTCAGTGCTGAACACCTATTGTTATTGTTAATTTTCCCATGATGCAACATTCAGACATAAAACTGATCGGGCAGACCAAACCGTAAGTCGTGGAGACTTGAAACTTTGGGGGCTGATAGTACTCACACCGCCTACAGCGTCACCAAGGCCCGCCCCGATCGGCCTGACGGGGGCGCTACAGCGGTCAAAAGTACGAAACGGCTCATAACTCATCAACCGTGAGGCGTAGGCTCAAGTGTCTTATATCGTTGGATTCCTTGGCTCGAGGCGGACCAGATGCATGCCTCGGATTTGCTCGTCACCCTGGGAAGATTTTCGGGTATTTGGGGTTTTTCCAAAAACCTACTTTCGCGAACTAGTCCTAGGTTTTTGGCCCGACCGGAACCAAACCAGTGCGGCAAGATTCTCCGGAGTCTGAATGTCAATAGTTATCAAAAAAAAGTGAAAATTTGGGTTCACGGTCCCTAATGGCCGCCAAAACGTTCGAAGTGGGAGGAGCCCATTTTGCTTAATTGGCTATAACTCGTGAACGGAACGAGATTTTTGCACCAAACTCAGCACACGTGTGTACGAGCTCATTCTGTGGTCGCGTGAAAAAGGACGCAGCGACTGGCCTCTTGGTGGCGCTATAACTGTTAAAAGGGTGTCAAAATGATGCATTTCTATGGCAAATCCCATGAAATGGCTGAAAGCGGCCATCTTGCTGTCTGATTTGCATACAACCTCACAAAATCGGGCATGCGCATGCGTCACGTGATCCTAAAGAAGCTTGAAAACTCTCATGGACGTCGGGCCATTGGTGGCGCTTTAACTGTCATAAAGGTGAGAAGGCCTCTGTGTTATCCTATGCAAAATGGCATTTAAATGACTGAAAAATGGGGGGAAAAAAGAGCAGAACTTCACCAAATTAGCTGAGCACATGCGCCATATTATTCTAAAGAAGCGTGTACACTTTTATGGAGATCGGGCCATCAGTGGAGGTGTCACAGTTTAAAAGGTAAAAAAAAAAATTCACCACATTTCCATGATAAATGAGCTAAAAGGCCAAAAAATTTACTTTTTCCTCTCCGAGGCACATGTTAAAAGGCTTGATAAAGTTTTTGGAACGCAGCAGCGCAAGCGGCAAGTGCCTAGACCCTGTAGTTTTTTTTTTAGAGGCCTTTTTGTGGCCCTTTTTTAGGCACTTATTAGGGGTTCAAGCACTTCAGTGCTGAACACCTATTGTTATTGTTAATTTTCCCATGATGCAACATTCAGACATAAAACTGATCGGGCAGACCAAACCGTAAGTCGTGGAGACTTGAAACTTTGGGGGCTGATAGTACTCACACCGCCTACAGCGTCACCAAGGCCCGCCCCGATCGGCCTGACGGGGGCGCTACAGCGGTCAAAAGTACGAAACGGCTCATAACTCATCAACCGTGAGGCGTAGGCTCAAGTGTCTTATATCGTTGGATTCCTTGGCTCGAGGCGGACCAGATGCATGCCTCGGATTTGCTCGTCACCCTGGGAAGATTTTCGGGTATTTGGGGTTTTTCCAAAAACCTACTTTCGCGAACTAGTCCTAGGTTTTTGGCCCGACCGGAACCAAACCAGTGCGGCAAGATTCTCTGGAGTCTGAATGTCAATAGTTATCAAAAAAAAGTGAAAATTTGGGTTCACGGTCCCTAAGGGCCGCCAAAACGTTCGAAGTGGGAGGAGCCCATTTTGCTTAATTGGCTATAACTCGTGAACGGAACGAGATTTTTGCACCAAACTCAGCACACGTGTGTACGAGCTCATTCTGTGGTCGCGTGAAAAAGGACGCAGCGACTGGCCTCTTGGTGGCGCTATAACTGTTAAAAGGGTGTCAAAATGATGCATTTCTATGGCAAATCCCATGAAATGGCTGAAAGCGGCCATCTTGCTGTCTGATTTGCATACAACCTCACAAAATCGGGCATGCGCATGCGTCACGTGATCCTAAAGAAGCTTGAAAACTCTCATGGACGTCGGGCCATTGGTGGCGCTTTAACTGTCATAAAGGTGAGAAGGCCTCTGTGTTATCCTATGCAAAATGGCATTTAAATGACTGAAAAATGGGGGGAAAAAAGAGCAGAACTTCACCAAATTAGCTGAGCACATGCGCCATATTATTCTAAAGAAGCGTGTACACTTTTATGGAGATCGGGCCATCAGTGGAGGTGTCACAGTTTAAAAGGTAAAAAAAAAAATTCACCACATTTCCATGATAAATGAGCTAAAAGGCCAAAAAATTTACTTTTTCCTCTCCGAGGCACATGTTAAAAGGCTTGATAAAGTTTTTGGAACGCAGCAGCGCAAGCGGCAAGTGCCTAGACCCTGTAGTTTTTTTTTTAGAGGCCTTTTTGTGGCCCTTTTTTAGGCACTTATTAGGGGTTCAAGCACTTCAGTGCTGAACACCTATTGTTATTGTTAATTTTCCCATGATGCAACATTCAGACATAAAACTGATCGGGCAGACCAAACCGTAAGTCGTGGAGACTTGAAACTTTGGGGGCTGATAGTACTCACACCGCCTACAGCGTCACCAAGGCCCGCCCCGATCGGCCTGACGGGGGCGCTACAGCGGTCAAAAGTACGAAACGGCTCATAACTCATCAACCGTGAGGCGTAGGCTCAAGTGTCTTATATCGTTGGATTCCTTGGCTCGAGGCGGACCAGATGCATGCCTCGGATTTGCTCGTCACCCTGGGAAGATTTTCGGGTATTTGGGGTTTTTCCAAAAACCTACTTTCGCGAACTAGTCCTAGGTTTTTGGCCCGACCGGAACCAAACCAGTGCGGCAAGATTCTCTGGAGTCTGAATGTCAATAATTATCAAAAAAAAGTGAAAATTTGGGTTCACGGTCCCTAAGGGCCGCCAAAACGTTCGAAGTGGGAGGAGCCCATTTTGCTTAATTGGCTATAACTCGTGAACGGAACGAGATTTTTGCACCAAACTCAGCACACGTGTGTACGAGCTCATTCTGTGGTCGCGTGAAAAAGGACGCAGCGACTGGCCTCTTGGTGGCGCTATAACTGTTAAAAGGGTGTCAAAATGATGCATTTCTATGGCAAATCCCATGAAATGGCTGAAAGCGGCCATCTTGCTGTCTGATTTGCATACAACCTCACAAAATCGGGCATGCGCATGCGTCACGTGATCCTAAAGAAGCTTGAAAACTCTCATGGACGTCGGGCCATTGGTGGCGCTTTAACTGTCATAAAGGTGAGAAGGCCTCTGTGTTATCCTATGCAAAATGGCATTTAAATGACTGAAAAATGGGGGGAAAAAAGAGCAGAACTTCACCAAATTAGCTGAGCACATGCGCCATATTATTCTAAAGAAGCGTGTACACTTTTATGGAGATCGGGCCATCAGTGGAGGTGTCACAGTTTAAAAGGTAAAAAAAAAAATTCACCACATTTCCATGATAAATGAGCTAAAAGGCCAAAAAATTTACTTTTTCCTCTCCGAGGCACATGTTAAAAGGCTTGATAAAGTTTTTGGAACGCAGCAGCGCAAGCGGCAAGTGCCTAGACCCTGTAGTTTTTTTTTTAGAGGCCTTTTTGTGGCCCTTTTTTAGGCACTTATTAGGGGTTCAAGCACTTCAGTGCTGAACACCTATTGTTATTGTTAATTTTCCCATGATGCAACATTCAGACATAAAACTGATCGGGCAGACCAAACCGTAAGTCGTGGAGACTTGAAACTTTGGGGGCTGATAGTACTCACACCGCCTACAGCGTCACCAAGGCCCGCCCCGATCGGCCTGACGGGGGCGCTACAGCGGTCAAAAGTACGAAACGGCTCATAACTCATCAACCGTGAGGCGTAGGCTCAAGTGTCTTATATCGTTGGATTCCTTGGCTCGAGGCGGACCAGATGCATGCCTCGGATTTGCTCGTCACCCTGGGAAGATTTTCGGGTATTTGGGGTTTTTCCAAAAACCTACTTTCGCGAACTAGTCCTAGGTTTTTGGCCCGACCGGAACCAAACCAGTGCGGCAAGATTCTCTGGAGTCTGAATGTCAATAGTTATCAAAAAAAAGTGAAAATTTGGGTTCACGGTCCCTAAGGGCCGCCAAAACGTTCGAAGTGGGAGGAGCCCATTTTGCTTAATTGGCTATAACTCGTGAACGGAACGAGATTTTTGCACCAAACTCAGCACACGTGTGTACGAGCTCATTCTGTGGTCGCGTGAAAAAGGACGCAGCGACTGGCCTCTTGGTGGCGCTATAACTGTTAAAAGGGTGTCAAAATGATGCATTTCTATGGCAAATCCCATGAAATGGCTGAAAGCGGCCATCTTGCTGTCTGATTTGCATACAACCTCACAAAATCGGGCATGCGCATGCGTCACGTGATCCTAAAGAAGCTTGAAAACTCTCATGGACGTCGGGCCATTGGTGGCGCTTTAACTGTCATAAAGGTGAGAAGGCCTCTGTGTTATCCTATGCAAAATGGCATTTAAATGACTGAAAAATGGGGGGAAAAAAGAGCAGAACTTCACCAAATTAGCTGAGCACATGCGCCATATTATTCTAAAGAAGCGTGTACACTTTTATGGAGATCGGGCCATCAGTGGAGGTGTCACAGTTTAAAAGGTAAAAAAAAAAATTCACCACATTTCCATGATAAATGAGCTAAAAGGCCAAAAAATTTACTTTTTCCTCTCCGAGGCACATGTTAAAAGGCTTGATAAAGTTTTTGGAACGCAGCAGCGCAAGCGGCAAGTGCCTAGACCCTGTAGTTTTTTTTTTAGAGGCCTTTTTGTGGCCCTTTTTTAGGCACTTATTAGGGGTTCAAGCACTTCAGTGCTGAACACCTATTGTTATTGTTAATTTTCCCATGATGCAACATTCAGACATAAAACTGATCGGGCAGACCAAACCGTAAGTCGTGGAGACTTGAAACTTTGGGGGCTGATAGTACTCACACCGCCTACAGCGTCACCAAGGCCCGCCCCGATCGGCCTGACGGGGGCGCTACAGCGGTCAAAAGTACGAAACGGCTCATAACTCATCAACCGTGAGGCGTAGGCTCAAGTGTCTTATATCGTTGGATTCCTTGGCTCGAGGCGGACCAGATGCATGCCTCGGATTTGCTCGTCACCCTGGGAAGATTTTCGGGTATTTGGGGTTTTTCCAAAAACCTACTTTCGCGAACTAGTCCTAGGTTTTTGGCCCGACCGGAACCAAACCAGTGCGGCAAGATTCTCTGGAGTCTGAATGTCAATAATTATAAAAAAAAAGTGAAAATTTGGGTTCACGGTCCCTAAGGGCCGCCAAAACGTTCGAAGTGGGAGGAGCCCATTTTGCTTAATTGGCTATAACTCGTGAACGGAACGAGATTTTTGCACCAAACTCAGCACACGTGTGTACGAGCTCATTCTGTGGTCGCGTGAAAAAGGACGCAGCGACTGGCCTCTTGGTGGCGCTATAACTGTTAAAAGGGTGTCAAAATGATGCATTTCTATGGCAAATCCCATGAAATGGCTGAAAGCGGCCATCTTGCTGTCTGATTTGCATACAACCTCACAAAATCGGGCATGCGCATGCGTCACGTGATCCTAAAGAAGCTTGAAAACTCTCATGGACGTCGGGCCATTGGTGGCGCTTTAACTGTCATAAAGGTGAGAAGGCCTCTGTGTTATCCTATGCAAAATGGCATTTAAATGACTGAAAAATGGGGGGAAAAAGAGCAGAACTTCACCAAATTAGCTGAGCACATGCGCCATATTATTCTAAAGAAGCGTGTACACTTTTATGGAGATCGGGCCATCAGTGGAGGTGTCACAGTTTAAAAGGTAAAAAAAAAAATTCACCACATTTCCATGATAAATGAGCTAAAAGGCCAAAAAATTTACTTTTTCCTCTCCGAGGCACATGTTAAAAGGCTTGATAAAGTTTTTGGAACGCAGCAGCGCAAGCGGCAAGTGCCTAGACCCTGTAGTTTTTTTTTTAGAGGCCTTTTTGTGGCCCTTTTTTAGGCACTTATTAGGGGTTCAAGCACTTCAGTGCTGAACACCTATTGTTATTGTTAATTTTCCCATGATGCAACATTCAGACATAAAACTGATCGGGCAGACCAAACCGTAAGTCGTGGAGACTTGAAACTTTGGGGGCTGATAGTACTCACACCGCCTACAGCGTCACCAAGGCCCGCCCCGATCGGCCTGACGGGGGCGCTACAGCGGTCAAAAGTACGAAACGGCTCATAACTCATCAACCGTGAGGCGTAGGCTCAAGTGTCTTATATCGTTGGATTCCTTGGCTCGAGGCGGACCAGATGCATGCCTCGGATTTGCTCGCCCTTCGGGCGCCAATTTCGAGTAAATTGCATTTTTTTGAAAAACCTATTTTTGCGAACTTCTTCTAGGTTTTTGGTCCGATCAGAACCAAACCACTTCAAGAATATTCTCTGGAGTCTGACAATCAATAATCATCCAAAAAATTCTAAATTTCAATTAACAATCGATAAGGGGAACCAAAATATTTGATGGCACCAGGGCCACTTTTACTAAAACGGTTATAAATTGTGAACGGAAAGAGATTTTTTTGCTAAACTTGGGACACATGTTCATGAGCTCATTCTGAGGTCACGTGAAAAAAAATTGCAACAATTGGCCACTAGGTGGCACTATAAAACGGTTATAACTTGTGAACGGAAAGAGAAATTTTCGCAAAACTTGGGACACATGTTCATGAGCTCATTCTGAGGTCACGTGAAAAAAAATCATGACAATTGGCCACTTGGTGGCGCTATAAAATGGTTATAACTTGTGAGCGGAAAGAGATATTTTCGCTAAACTTGGGACACATGTTCATAAGCTCAATCTGAGTTGACATGAAAAAAATCGTGACAATTGGCCACTTGGTGGTGCTATAACAGTGAAAAAAATCATGAAAATAGCTATAAGCGCACCCAACCGTTAGTCTACTGAAAATTGGCACGCAGTGTCTTTGTCCAGGGTGCCATGATAGTCTATGAGAACATTGGTGTATCTCAAAACTCAGTATACGTCATTGGCACAATGCCTTGAAGGAGCCTTAGAAGTTTCAAGCCAGTGTTTTTTCACAGGAGTGACCTCCTAAGACTCCTGAATCCTTGCCGATTCCAACAATACCAAACATGCCAGGTTTCGCCTTATGGTTTTTGTAAGTGTCATTTAGAGCTTTAAAAAATTGTGGTTATCTTCAAAGCCGTTAGTCCGATCGAGACAACAACAAAAAAACAAAGGAAATTTGAAAACATAGGTAAATAGCTAAACAATAATGCCAAAATGTCAAAATTATGATAGGAAAAAAAGAAAAAAAAAGAGAAAAAAAATCCAATCATTATCACCCATGGATCATTTTTATGCTCTCATAAATAGAAGTGTCTAAACTTCAATAAAAAAAAATTATATTTACAACAAATTTGACAGACATGTATGGGCACCTTTTGAGGACACCTAATAAAAGTGGTGGAGATCAGGCAAGACGTGGTGCTATAACTGTCAAAAAAACTTTCCTAAGTAAATTGCCTGTATTGGCTGTAAATGGTATTTTCCATCAATGATATAAGTTTATTAGTTTATTTGGATCCCCATTAGCCACTACCTAGGCAGTGGCTACTCTTCCTGGGGTCCCAACAAGTAAAAAATACAAAACTACATTTAATCAACAACAATAAAAAGTCAAGTCAATGAAACACACTAACCCAAAATTCATTCCAAATATCAAAATCAACAATTTACTATATATTGTGCCATTAAATGTTCCTTTAAATATATTTTTTAAACTAATTTTTCTTGTAAAAATGTTCCTTTAAATATTTTTTTTTAAACTAATTTTTCTTGTAAAAATGGGTGATATCAATGGTAGGCTAAATGATTCCATATTTTCATTCCTCTATACATTACAGTCCATTCTTTTCCAGTGGTTTACGAAACAGGAAATAAAAAAACATCCCTTTTATTCATGCCTGGTGTAAAAATTATGACTAGTACTATTATACAAAAGTTGAGAGTACAGGACATTAGGAACTTTAGACACAGAGATATTTCTTATAAAATAAAGCAGAGAGACAATCCTTGAGAGACCAGTGCATTCTTAGTATATTAGCACTTCTATAACAGTTTAAATTGAGTCGTGTCGCTCTGTTCTGGACAAATTATATTTTTCAATCAGTTCTTTTTTTTTTTCTTTACTTGATGCACTCGATTACACCACTGGGCAATAACACACGATTCATCCAATCACTGATTGTGCTGCTGTGACTGACACCCCTGAGAGCCAACAGAAGCGGCATATTCATAAGGCCCGCCCATAGGTCGCGCAGGCGCTGCCACTGTCAGCATAAACAGAGAATCAGATGAGAACAGATCAAATGAGACACGGAGCATTTCTCCAGAAACTGCTTGCACTAAATGATAATCATAATCTATCGAGAACTGTGATTGTGTGCACTTGTAAACTTTGGATGCTTCAGCCTGGAGTGTTGTCGTCAGAGAGAGGTGAAGTGGAAATCGGAGTAAAGATTTAGTGGATCCCAGAGCGGTAATCTTTATTGAATAGTCTTTTTTTAATTGAATATGTGATGCAATCTCGTTTTGGTGAGTGACATTTTTTTTATCATATGTTATCTTATGAAAGATATGTCAATTTCAGAAATGATTTGATATGAGCTGAGTGTAGGCCGCACAGCGCGAGCTGAACTAATTAGCCGTAGGCTAAAGCTATCACGTATAACAATGATCATTGTGTCATGAGTTGAGACAATGGGTCTTATTCATGAAACACGAGCAGAACGAATTTTTGTGTAAATCGTGTGTAAAGTGATTCTGACGTAAATTTTCGGATTCATTAAAATGTTCGTATTTTCCAAACGTTAGTTGGTACGAAAGAAATCTACACCTGCTCCCAGCCACGCGTAAATAGTGCGTTTAACATCCGAACGTTTTGCTCATTAATAAGGCTGCATTTTAATTCACCTTAATCGGGTACATATTTACACAGCATTTTGAAAAAATATTAGGTAACACTTTACAATACGGGTGCACTAATCTGCATTAATTCATATTTAACTAATGCACAGATAATCATGTGTTAATGTATGACTCATGAAGAACTAAACCATTAATTAATGATTACTGCATCAGCAACTAATAAAGATTCTAAATGATTAATAGATTAAGAAATATATGAATTATTAATTAAATGTGTCATAATGTATTAATTCATTAATAACTTATTTTATTAACTAAAAGTGTAAATGAATGCGTTAATTACCACAGTTGGTCAAAGCAATGTACTTCAACTTCCAGTTGTCTGCTTTAATTAATCATTAACTAATGATTTGCAAATGTATCATTATGTTATGACTTTACTTGTTGAGGCACATGACTATTAACTAATTGTTAAGTAATATGCCATTTATGGGTTTTGACAGTTTGCACATGCAGTGAATGTAATGTCGGTGAACGTGTTTGAAGGATGGGGTGAGTTGGGCTGCACACAAATATCAGCACACCAGAATCTGAACTCCTGAAGCTGTCACACTGTGTTTAAACTGGACGAGACCAGCTGTCTACACCTGGACATGACAGACCATCACAAGTCCATTTGTCCTTCATAACAGAACTAGCACAAGAGCTCTGAGTACGTCAGTAATAGAGTGTGGCATCGGTTTACTGACTGGGTTTTGTCGTGTAGTGTCGCGCCGCATCCAGTGTAGTATCACTGACTATAATGGACGTTCTATTGTCTTTGTCCAGTCTAGACACAGTGTTATGAACTAGCAGCGCTCAACCGCATGTTCTCAGTGTATGTTAACCTGACATAGTCCTGTGCCATGAACAACAAAGTTCATCGGACTCAGTGAAATCTTGGTTGTACATGGTTGGAAATTGAAATCCATGGCTTAGTGTGGATGTCAAAACCAAAATGGCATATTACTTAACAATTAGTTAATAGTCATGTGCCTCAACAAGTAAAGTCATAACATAATGATACATTTGCAAATCATTAGTTAATGATTAATTAAAGCGGACAACTGGAAGTTGAAGTACATTGCCTTGACCAGTTATGGTAATTAACGCATTAATTTAGACTTTTAGTTAATAAAATAAGTTATTAATGAATTAATACATTATGACACATTTAATTGATAACAATTCATATATTACATAATATATTAATCATTTAGAATCTTCATGATGCAGTAATCATTAATTAATGGTTTAGTTCTTCATGAGTCATACATTAACACATGATTATCTGTGCATTAGTTAAGCATGAATTAATGGTTATTAGTGCACCCGTATTGTAAAGTGTTACCAAATATTATAGTAATTACATACGGTTTTTCTTTTTACTTTTATTACGACAGCCAGTAATTACGAGAGCCATCTGCAAACGGAACAAAAGTTCGCAAGTTTTTTTTTATTTTATTTTTTTATTCAAGCTGTTTATTCTTTTACAAGTCTGCAAGTCACAAATAATGCAGTCAAGCTTCATGTCGAACCATTTTCTTTTCACTTCTGGGACTGTTCGATTAACAGATGAAACTCCATTAACTGCATCTATGCTGCCAAGCTTCCTTTTTTTTAGGCCTGATACGCCACTATGTACGCTTGAAAACAAAATGTGGCGTTTTGAATGAACTTCTGATAATAAACTTCAATTTCTGCATCTGAGAAATTTCTCTTCTTCATTCGCTTTTGAGAAGACAAGTTGAAATCCTTCGTTTGGTGTCATAATATGATGCCCATATAGCCTATAGTTTTCAGTCGGTTTTAATGGGCGGGATTTATGGTAATTTAGAGAATGAGCGTGCACACGCGTCCCATTTACAACTGATTGGAATTCATTAACACACACACACACACACACACACACATTTCACTATCACATCTGACGTTTACGAAGTGTTTCTGAATCAGGAGAAGAATTTTCGGGAATGTCGCCTTTACGCGCAAATCACTCACATATTTACTCGTATATTTACGAATGTTTCATGAATGAGACCCATTGAGTGATTAATGAGTGTCTGTGTTAAGTAACTGTCGAAAAGTTCGATTAATGTGTCATTTGAACTGCGCATGTATATGATTTGTTACTGAAATGTTGAATCAGAAATGAATTATTGTGCGTTTGCCTTGTATTTTCCAAGGCTGCGTTTTCTTGTTTTCTGTTTTTTTTCCTATGTGAACGTGATCGGCAAGTGTATCCTGTTTTGTGCCATAAATAATCCTGTGGAGGTGAATCGCCTGCCTATTGAATACAATTAAATATGCCCAAATGGCTAGCTGACCAGTGCCCATGGACCGGTTTCCACTTTGAACCATAATTTGAAACCATCAACTGGTAGGATAATTACAATTTTCTTTTGTTTTTCGGACTCACAGGACTTTTAATTTGTGAAATAATTTTTTTTTTTTTTTTTTACATCTGAAATGGAGAGACTTGAACTGATCGAGAGAAGTCTGAACAACTCTTTAAACTGAATAATTTGATTCACGAACTCTGGTCAGCTGCTTCGTTATTCATATTGTTGAACATACTATTTTACTATACAAAGATAAGGTGGTTAATTGGAAGGAATGATGAATCACATTGTCTTTTGAGTCAAATCCGATATCTGATTACTAGTATTTCTTTCGTCAACAAAAATTATAACTAAATATTGTCGTCAACGAACCACGTGACGAAAACGAGACGCGACGTAAATGCTGGTCATGTGACAATAACTATAATTAAATGTATAATGCAATATTGTTGACGAATAAAAACGAGACTAAATGTGGTTTACAAAATAAAAACTATGCTAAAATGTCTCTTCATTTTCGTTGACCACAACGAGATGAAATGTTATGACGCTATTTTGTCTTGTTTAGTCACATTATTATTATTATTATTTTGCAGTATTTCTGTTTCCCGTGTCTCACTTCAGGGGCTGCATCAGGGCGCACTGCGCAGACGACGTCACTTCCTCAAGCCCCACTCGCGGCATTATTTAGAAGATGCAGCTGCGGTGAGTTAACGTAAACGACAACAAACAAAGTTAAGTATGACGCCCGTTTCACACATAGGGCCCTATTTTAACGATCTGAAACGCAAGTATCAAGCGCGAAACGCAAGTAACTTTGTGGCCGGGTCTTGGGCGCTGTTGCTATTATACCGGCGGGATAAATGACTCTTGCGCTCAACGCAAATCTAAAATGGGTTGGTCTGAAGTAGCTTCATTATTCATAGGTGTGGTTTGGGCGTAACGTGAAATAAACCAATCAGAGCGTCATCTCACATTCCCTTTAAGAGCAGACGCGCTTATTCTATAGCGGATTCCTATTATAACGGTGGATTTGCCAGACGCGCGCCAGCAGCGATTCACAGCCAAGGAGACCGACGTTCTCATCAGGGCCGTAAAACACAGAGAAGTGACATTGGGGATGGAGAAACACACCCAAATTAACTTCGGTTAAACAGGCGTATGATAATTTGGGTAAATGTGTAAACTAGAAGTATGCTTTTATAATTATCGATCGATCGATCGATCGGAATGTATGATTTGCAAAAATGAAAACGGCTGCTTCTGTGTGAGAGAATCAAAGTGTATGCGCATTGTGCACACGCTACATTGATTATGGCCAAGCATGCATCCTTAAAATAGCATAAGAATAACATGTGCAACGCGCCACTGACTTTAAACTAGATTTTTTCAGTTAGTGGCGGAATTGTTTTCTAAACGTGCAAAATAGCATGAGGGAACGTTTGCGCCGGAACACGCCGCCTCTTTGCGCTGAACCGCCCCCGGGAGCGCAAGTGTATTTCTTAGTTAACCGATGTGCGTCTGTGGAGGGAAAAGTCTGCTGTACGTGGGTGCAAAATAGGAATGATACATGCGTCGGTGTACAAAGTCAATTGCGCTGGGTGCGAGATAGGGCCCATACTCCGTGTGCAGTGCATATGCGGTGCAGGAGCAGCACTCGCTATAGTGCTTTCACATATGCTGCGTTTGCAGTGCGTAACTGATCCACGGCTGAACCACAAACACATACTCACTATTTTTATTTCAAATCCAGAAGTTATCAAATACTTTTATTTTAAAAAAGTTTTGTCAGCATTACGATTCTCTTTGTACACACATACTCTTTAATGGTCGTAATTCACTTTTAAGCACAATTTAAACAATGTATTCAATGCACTACTTCTATCTAGATTTATTAGCAAGTGGTAAAATATTTAGCCATATAGTTATATTAAAATCACAAATATTTTAAATTAAAACTTAAAATTGACAAAAACAACCGACTCTCATGCCTTTTCTTTTGCATTTAAATTAATACAGTAAATCTTGGATGTCAGAAAGAACTTGTTTTTCAACCTCCGCGACTTTTCTGTTCACTATTTTCGCTATTTTTCCATAGTGATACACTATATTGACTGGGTTAAATAGAATTGCATTTCTAAAAAGAGACTAAAATAAAATTTTCATTGACTAAAACTAGACTAAGGGCGCTTTCACACTTGGTTCGATTGCCTGTTCCTAACCCGAGTTCGATTGCTCCCCCCCCTGCCCCCGATGGACTTGTTCACATATTATTTGTATCCGAACCGCGGTATGCTTGTCATCAAGTTGCAGCTGGTGCGTAATCGTGTTGCTTGGTAACCGCTATGAATGAAAAGGCGTCAAAATGGATAGAATTGCTCGCTTCACATTTGTTCTTTTTTTTTTTTAACCTTTGGTTTTGTTTTCAAAGAAAAGATCCAGAAAGAGAAACACATTTGTGTTTGTCTGCCGCAAAAGTACTAAAATCGTTCCAAAGACAGCGGGCTGTCCGCCGAAGACAATTTTTGTGGAGGCAGCCAGAAATCATCTCTCTGCTTGCAGTGCGTCAATCCCGCTTTTCATCAAGTTAAATGTATACATGACGAGAATAATTCCTGTTAGTGATCCAGAGCGCGACCCATTTAGACGCCGACAAACTTTATTGCTGCGGATAAAACAATAAACCTCCGCAGAAGCATTCCAGAGGTAATCCGCGAGGAACAAAACATGTTCCAAACATAAAACAGGCTATAACCACCTGACCGGTAGTCCAATTTACTTGAAAATTGGTATGCAGTGTCTTGGTCCAAGGTGCCATGTATGTCTATGAGGACGTTGGCGTATCTCGAAAAACATGGCCGCCATCGACCAATGAAATTTGAGCACCTATTAGACAAGGTTAACGGAGGCCAATCGGAACGAAACTCGATGGGCATGTTCGACTCATGGCCCTAGAGGTCTGTAAGAGTTTTGAAAGAAATCGGCCACTAGTTGGCGCTAACGAGTTTTATGGCTCTGTAATCACGTGGTGTAAAACTTAACAACTTTTGATGCTTTTGTGCTTAAAGTCCTTAAAGGCCTTAACTGCTTGAACCCCGATAAATGCTGCTTGCAGCTTTAATTAGGGGTTCAAGCACGAAGTGCTGAAACCCTATTGTAATTGTACTGATTTTTATTATTATTAGGGGTTCAAGCACGAAGTGCTGAACACCTATTGTATTTGTAAAGATTTTTATTATTATTATTATTATTCTTCTCCGCTAAAACGCATCGTGCAGCCCAAACCGTAAGGGCTAGAGCATTGAAACTTTGCCAGATGGTAGTACAAAAATCGAGGAGAGGTTCAGAGATTATGAACCCGATTGGCCCATAGGTGGCGCTATAGCGACCAAAAGCGCGAAACAGCTCATAACTCCTAGACCGTAAGTCGTAGACTCAAGTGTCTTATATCATTGGAAAGCTGGACGGCTGACGAACAAAACGTATATCTCCGATTTCATTTCCGCCATGAAAGATTTTCCGCCATTTTGAATTTTGTCAAAAACCTACTTTTGCGAACTAGTCTGTGGTTTTTCGCCCGATCGGAACCAAACCAGTGCAGAAATGTTCTCTGGAGTCTGAAGATCAATAATTATCGAAAAAAAGTTGAAATTTCGATTCAAGGTCGCTAAGGGGCGCCAAAATGTATGTTGTGGGAGGAGCCTATTTTACTAAAACGGCTATAACTCCAGAAGTAAATGAGGTATATTTACCAAACTCGGTTCACTTGTGTAAGAGGTCAATCTGAGGTCACAGTAAAAAAATCGCGGTGATTGGCCACATGGTGGCGCTATAATATGAAAAAAACATAAAACAGGCTATAACCACCTGACCGTTAGTCCGATTGACTTGAAAATTGGTATGCAGTGTCTTGGTCCAAGGTGCCATGTATGTCTATGAGGACATTGGTGTATCTCAAAAAACATGGCCGCCATCGGCCAATGAAGTTTGAGCACCTATTAGACAAGGTTAACGGAGGCCGATCGGAACAAAACTCGATGGGCATGTTCAACTCATGGCCCTAGAGGTCTGTAAGAATTTTGAAAGAAATCGGCCACTAGTTGGCGCTAACGAGTTTTATGGCTCTGTAATCACGTGGTGTTAAACTTATTGTCACATTATGCCTATCATTTGATAGATCTGCTCATGCTGAACAACTTTGCCTCAAGAACCACTACTGTCAATCAAACCATTCATTAAATATTCGCAAACATGTTAAAAACCTACTTTTGCGAACTAGTCCCTGGTTTTTGGCCCGATCGGAACCAGACCAGTCTAGGGCAATTCTCTGGACTCTCTAGATCAATAATTATCGAAAAAAAGTTGAACTTTTGCATTTGGATGGCTGTAATAGGGTCATTTAGAAAATGGGCGTGGCAAAATACACTAAAAAGCCTATAAATCCTAAATGAAAACTCAGAACTTCACAAAAATTGATGAGCATATGTGACATAACATGCTAAAGAAGCATGGAAATTTTTATGAAGATCGGACCATAGTTGGCACTATAACTGTTAAAAAGCTTTAAAACCATATATTTCCTATGGTAAATTGCCCGTATTGGCTGTAAATTGTGTTTTCCATCCTATGATCATATAATGTTTATAAAATAATGTTAAAAACCAGTGCATTACAATTCTCTGGACTCACTAGATCAATAATTGTCAGAAAAAGTTGAACTACTTCATTTGGATAGCTATAATAGGGTCATTTCAATATGTAGCCTTAAAATGAATACCATATTAAGCCAATAAGTGGTATTTTACTGCCCCCTGCTGTCATTTCATCATACTACTCCCTAATATTGTTATATAATTCATATTTAGACTTTTATAGAGTCTAAATATGAATTATATAACAATATTAGGGAATAGACTTTATAAAATCATTATTTTAACATTTAACATGAAAACGAAAGTAAAACGGCATTTAAGCCACGCCCCCGAATACAAATTCATTCATAACTCGAAAACGGAAAGTCGTTGCGCGCTCAAATTTTGATGGTAAGGTCCTCTCCGGGCTCTTGATCGAAACGTGTCGTCGCGGGCCTCGGGAGCGCGCCCCCCACGAATCGCAAATTCGTGGGACCCCCGATTTTGAACGGCCGAAACTCCCGACCCAGACCACCCCGAACCTTGTGTGAGAGCTCGTTGGAAAGGGCCCGTTCTAGGCTAGCTTCGATTCAAATGTGGTGTAATTTGCCCTGGGCATTCCAGAGATAAAAGCCCCAATAGATATGCCTTTGAACGGTCATAATTCCGGCCTCCAATCGCCCAAAAACACCGCGATGGTCTCATTCAACAGGGCTCCTCAAGAACTATCTATGCTCTGAATTTCAGAATTTTTCGCCTTCTGGTTCCCGAGATATAAGTGAAAAACCCAATTCCTATTCATTCATTCAAACACTTCAACTGTAAGATGGAGGCTGTAATTCCACTGTTGTCAACTAGAGGGAGCAGCAGTATTACACATAGTATTAATCTTTTTATCAGCTTTCAGCTTTGGCCAACAAACAAATGGTTAAAGCAATTTTTTAAAAATTATTATTGGACTGATAATATAGATCACAATGAAATATATGAAATGGTTAGACCATTAAAATATTTTTTCACAATAACACATCCTAAAGACATTGAAAACATATTTGTATGTGTGTGTGTGTGTGTGTGTGTGTGTGTGTGTGTGTGTGTGTGTGTGTGTGTAAGCATGCATTATTGAGTTAACATGGAAAACACTTATATTACAATAACTATTATAACACAATCATATTTTGTCAGTGTTTATCACTTCATTTGCACTGACACTTCACATAATTGCTAGTAATGTGGTAAATCACGCTAGAAACATGGTAAATCATAGTAAATCATTGATGGTCTCATTCAACAGGGCTCCTCAAGCACTATCTATGCTCTGAGTTTCAGAATTTTTCGCCTTCTGGTTCCCGAGATATAAGTGAAAAACCAAGCACTTCAACTGTAAGATGGAAGCTGTAATACCACTGTCCACTAGAGGGAGCAGCAGTATTGCATATTATCTTTTCATTAGTTTTTAGTATTGGGAAACAAACAAATGCTTTAAAAAGCAATCTTTTTTTCTTTTTTTTCTTTTCTTTTTTATATTATTAGATCACAAAGGAATTCTAATAGACCAATAAATATATTTTCTCAATAACATATTCCAAAACATTAAAAACATATTTGTATTTGTGTATGTTTATTTATCTGTGTGTGTGTGTGTGTGTGTGTGTGTGTGTGTGTGTGTGTGTGTGTGTGTGTGTGTGTGTAAGCATGCATTATAGAGTTAACATGGAAAAACTGGTTTGCTTTAGTCCAGAAAACAGGTGAAAATCATGAAGTTTAAAGTGAAAGTGAGCCAATAATAGTCTTCTTCTGCCCTCTGCTGGCCATTCTACTAAAATCACTCTAAAAATCACTTATATAACAATAACTATTATAACACAATCAGATTTTGTCAGTGTTTATCACTTCATTTGCACTGACACTTCACATAATTGCTAGAAACATGGTAAATCATAGTAAATAATACTATAATGTGGTGTATCAAGGTAAACCATGCTAGAATCCTGGCAAATCATTCTAGAACGTGGTAAATCATGGTAAACTATGCTAGAACGGGGTAAATCATGGTAAACCATGATAAACTATGGTAAATCATGTTAGAATGTGGTATATCATGGTAAATCATGCTAGAACAGGGTAAATCATGGTAAACTATGATAAATCATGATAAACTATGGTAAACCATGCTAGAATCACAGTAAACAATGGTAAATCATACTAGAATGTAGTATATCATTGTAAATCATGCTAGAATATGGTAAATCAAGGTAAACTAAGATAAAATCATGGTAAACTATGTCAATCATGCTAGAATCATAGTAAATAATACTAGAATGTGGTAAATTATTGTGGGAGGAGCCTATTTTACTAAAATGGCTATAACTCAAGAAGTAAATGAGATATCTTCACCAAACTCAGTACACATGTGTATGGGTTCAATTTGAGGTCACAGTAAACAATTTTATGGAGATCGGTCCATAGATGGCACTATAACTGCTATAAAAAGCTTTAAAACCATATATTTCCTATGGTACATTGCCTGTATTGGCTGTAAATGGTCCTTTCCATCTATTATGTCAGTGCTTACATGCTTGCTAAATAAAACTTAATAACTTTTGATGCTTTTCTACTTAAATGCCTTAAATGCTTGAACCCCGATAAATGCTGCTTGCAGCTTTAATTAGGGGTTCAAGCACGAAGTGCTGAACACCTATTGTAATTGTAAGGATTTTTATTATTATTATTATTATTCTTCTGCCGTAAAACGCATCGTGCAGCCCAAACCGTAAGGGCTAGAGCATTGAAACTTTGCCAGATGGTAGTACAAAAATCGAGGAGAGGTTTAGAGATTATGACCCCGATTGGCCCATAGGTGGCGCTATAGCAACCAAAAGCGCGAAACAGCTCATAACTCCTAGACCGTTTGTCGTAGACTCAAGTGTCTTATATCATTGGAAAGCTGGACGCCTGACGAACAAACCGTATATCTCCGATTTCATTTCCGCCATGATAGATTTTCCGCCATTTTGAATTTTGTCAAAAATCTACTTTTGCGAACTAGTCTGTGGTTTTTTGCCCTATCGGAACCAAACCAGTGCAGAAATGTTCTCTGGAGTCTGAAGATCAATAATTGTCAAAAAAAGTCGAAATTTTTATTCATGGTCGCTAGGGGGCATAAAATGATCATTGTGGGAGGAGCCTATTTTACTAAAATGGCTATAACTCAAAAAGTAAATGAGATAGCTTAACCAAACTTGAAACACATGTGTATGGGTTCAGTCTGGGGTCACAGTAAAAAAATTGCGTCGATTGGCCTCATGGTGGCGCTATAAAACAATAAAAACGTATAGACACCTGACCGTTTTTCCGAATGACTTGAAATTTGGTATGCAGTGTCTTGGCCCAAGGGGCCATGTATGTCTAAAAGGATATTGGCGTATCTCGAAAAACATGGCCGCCATTGGCCAATGAGGTTTGAGCACCTATTAACGAAGTCCGATCGGAACGAAACTCGGTGGGCATGTTCGGCTCAAGCCCCTAGAGGTCTGTAAGAATTTTGAAAGAAATCGGCCACTAGTTGGCGCTAACGAGTTTTAAGGCTCTGTAATCACGTGGTGTTACACTTATTGTCACAAAATGCATATAATCTGATAGATCTGCTCATGCTGAACAACTTTGCCTCAAGAACCATTGCTGTCACTCAAACAGTTCATTAAATATTCATGAATATGTTAAAAACCTACTTTTGCGAACTAGTCCTAGGTTTTTCGCCCGATCAGAACCAGACCAGTCTAGGACAATTCTCTGGACTCTCTAGATCAATAATTATTGAAAAAAAGTTGAACTTTTGCATTTGGGTGGCTGTAATAGGGTCATTTATAAAATGGGTGTGCCAAAATACACTCAAAAGCCTATAAATCACAAATAAAAACTCAGAACTTCACGAAAATTGGTGTGCATATGTGACATAACATCATTAACAAGCATGCCAAATTTTATAGAGATCGGACGATAGATGGCGCTATAACTGTTAAAAAGCTTTAAAACCATACATTTCCTATGGTACATTGACTGTATTGGCTGTAAATGGTCTTTTCCATCTATGATCATATAATTTTCATATAATAATATTCAAAACTAGTGCAGTACAATTCTCTGGACTCTCTAGATCAGTAATTATCAGAAAAAGTTACTACTTCATTTGGATGGCTATAATAGGGTCACTTCAAAATGTGGCCTTGACCAAGTGTCCCCGAAAGCTTATATCTTTTAAGATGCTCAGATCTTCTTAAAAACAAGTCAAGACATGTGAAATATCACTCTGAACAAGCATGAAAAATGTCAGACAGATCGGACAAAATTTGACTCTATAACAGTTTAAAAAGGTGAAAATAGTATGAATACAATGGCATATTAAGCCAATAAGTGGTATTTTACTGCCCCCTGCTGTTTAAAATAGTTATTTTGTCATATTGTTTCTATAATACATATTTAGACTTTATAAAATCATTATTTTAACATTTACAATTACATTTAGTCAAAATCCATCTGTTAAAGTATTAATATGTGTGTGTGTGTGTATGTGTGTGTGTGTGTGTGTGTGTGTGTGTGTGTAAGCATGCATTATGGAGTTAACATGGAAAGACTGGTTTGCTTTAGTGCAGAAAACTGGTGAAAATCATGAAGATTAAACTGAAACTGAGCCAATAATGGTCTTCTAGTGCCCTCTGCTGGCCATTCTACTTATTAATGAAGTCTTTTGACGTGCTTTTGAATTCATAATTAGACACTGTAAATCATAGTAAATAATACTAGAATGTGGTGTATCAAGGTAAATCATGCTAGAACATGGTAAATCATGGTAAACTATGCTAGAACAGGGTAAATCATGGTAAACCATGGTAAATCATGATAAACTTTGGTAAATAATGCTAGAATGTGGCATATCATGGTAAACCATGCTAGAACATGGTAAATCAAGGTAAACTAAGATAAATTCATGGTAAACTATGCCAGAACAGGGTAAATCATGGTAAACCATGGTAAATCATGATAAACTATGGTAAATCATGCTAGAATGTGGAAAATCATGGTAAATCATGCTAGAACATGGTAAATCAAGGTAAACTAAGATGAATTCATGGTAAACTATGATAGAACAGGGTAAATCAAGGTAAACCATGGTAAATCATGATAAACTATGGTAAATCATGCTAGAATGTGGTATATCATGATAAATAATGCTAGAACATGGTAAATCAAGGTAAACTAAGATGAATTCATGGTAAACTATGCTAGAACAGGGTAAATCATGGTAAACCATGGTAAATCATGATAAACTATGGTCAATCATGCTAGAATGTGGTATATCATGGTAAATCATGCTAGAACATGGTCTTTTCCATCTATTATGTCAGTGGTTACATGCTTGCTAAATAAAACTTTATAACTTTTGATGCTTAAAAACCTTAAAGACCTTAATAGCTTGAACCCCGATAAATGCTGCTTGCAGCTTTAATTATTATTATTATTCTTCTGCCGTAAAACGCATCGTGCAGCCCAAACCGTAAGGGCTAGAGCATTGACACTTTGCCAGATGGTAGTACAAAAATCGAGGAGAGGTTATCAAATTATGACCCCGATTGGCCCATAGGTGGCGCTATAGCAACCAAAAGCGCGAAACAGCTCATAACTCATAGACCGTAAGTCGTAGACTCAAGTGTCTTATATCATTGGAAAGCTGGACGCCTGACGAACAAAACGTATATCTCCGATTTCATTTCCGTCATGATAGATTTTCCGCCATTTTGAATTTTGTCAAAAACCTACTTTTGCAAACTAGTCCTAGGTTTTTTGTCCGATCGGAACCAAACCAGTGCAGAATTGTTCTCTGGAGTCTGACAATCAATAATTATCAAAAAAAAGTCGAAATTTTGATTCATGGTCGCTAGGGGGTGCAAAATGAACGTTGTGGGAGGAGCCTATTTTACTAAAATGGCTATAACTCAAGAATTAATTGATTAAACTTCACCAAACTTGGTACACATGTGTAGGAGGTCAATCTGAGGTCACAGTAAAAAAATTGCATCGATTGGCCACATGGTGGCGCTATAAACAAAAAAAAACGTATAAACACCTGACCGTTTTTCCGAATGACTTGAAATTTGGTATGCAGTGTCTTGGGCCAAGAGGCCATGTATGTCTAAAAGGATATTGGCATATCTCGAAAAACATGGCCGCCATTGGCCAATGAGGTTTGAGCACCTATTAAACAAGGTTAACGAAGTCCAATTGTTTTATGAGTTTTATGGCTTTGTAATCACGTGGTGTTGCACACATCCACACAATATGCATATCATTTGATAGATCTGCTCATGCTGAACAACTTTGCCTCAAGAACCATTGCTCTCAATCAAACCGTTCATTAATTATTCGCAAATATGTTAAAAACCTACTTTTGCGAACTAGTCCTAGGTTTTTCGCCCGATCGGAACCAGACCAGTCTAGGACAATTCTCTGGACTCTCTAGATCAATAATTATCAAAAAAAAGTTGAACTTTTGCATTTGGATGGCTGTAATAGGGTCATTTATAAAATGGGCGTGGCAAAATACATTAAAAAGCCTATAAATCCTAAATGAAAACTCAGAACTTCACAAAAATTGGTGAGCATATGTGACATAACATCATTAACAAGCATGCCAAATTTTATGGACATCGCACCAAAGGTGGCACTATAACTGTTAAAAAGCTTTAAAACCATACATTACCTATGGTGAATTGCCTGCATTGGCTGTAAATGGTCTTTTTAATCTATTATGTCAGTGGTTACATGCTTGCTAAATAAAACTTTATAACTTTTGATGCTTTTGTGCTTAAAAACCTTAAACACCTTAACAGCTTGAACCCCGATAAATGCTGCTTGCAGCTTTAATTAGGGGTTCAAGCACGAAGTGCTGAAACCCTATTGTAATTGTACTGATTTTTAGGGGTTCAAGCACGAAGTGCTGAAACCCTATTGTAATTGTACTGATTTTTATTATTATTATTATTATTATTATTATTATTCTTCCGCCGTAAAACGCATCGTGCAGCCCAAACCGTAAGTGCTAGAGACTTGAAACTTGGCCAGATGGTAGTACAAAAATCGAGGAGAGGTTATCAAATTATGACGCTGATTGGCCCATAGGTGGCGCTATAGCAACCAAAAGCGCGAAACTGGTCATAACTCCTAGACGATAAGTCATAGACTCAAGTGTCTTATATCATTGGAAAGCTGGACGCCTGACGAACAAAACGTATATCTCCGATTTCATTTCCGTCATGATAGATTTTCCGCCATTTTGAATTTTGTCAAAAACCTACTTTTGTGAACTAGTCCTAGGTTTTTTGTCCGATCGGAACCAAACCAGTGCAGAAATGTTCTCTGGAGTCTGAAGATAAATAATTATCGAAAAAAAGTCGAAATTCCGATTCCTGGTCGCTAGGGGGTGATAAATTAAGGTTGTGGGAGGAGCCTATTTTACTAAAATGGCTATAACTCGAGAAGTAAATGAGATATCTTCACCAAACTTGGCACACATGTTTAAGAGGTCAATCTGAGGTCACAGTAAAAAAAATTGCGTCGATTGGCCACATGGTGGCGCTATAAACAAAAAAAAACATATAGACACCTGACCGTTTTTCCGAATGACTTGAAATTTGGTATGCAGTGTCTTGGCCCAAGGGGCCACATATGTCTAAAAGGATATTGGCGTATCTCGAAAAACATGGCCGCCATTGGCCAATGAGGTTTGAGCACCGTTAACGAAGTCCGATCGGAGCGAAACTCGGTGGGCATGTTCGGCTCAAGCCCCTAGAGGTCTGTAAGAATTTTGAAAGAAATCGGCCACTAGTTGGCGCTAACGAGTTTTATGGCTCTGTAATCACGTGGTGTTACACTGATCATCACAAAATGCATATCATCTTATAGATCTGCTCATGCTGAACAACTTTGCCTCAAGAACCATTGCTGTCAATCAAACCGTTCATTAAATATTCATGAATATGTTAAAAACCTACTTTTGCAAACTAGTCCCTGGTTTTACGCCCGATCGGAACCAGACCAGTCTAGGACAATTCTCTGGACTCTCTAGATCAATAATTATCGAAAAAAAGTTGAACTTTTGCATTTGGGTGGCTGTAATAGGGTAATTAATAAAAGGGGCGTGGCAAAATACACTAAAATGCCTATAAATCCCAAATGAAAACTCAGAACTTCACAAAAATTGGTGAGCATATGTGACATAACATCATTAACAAGCATGCCAAATTTTATGGAGATCGGACCAAAGGTGGCGCTATAACTGTTAAAAAGCTTTAAAACCATATATTTCCCATGGTAAACTGCCTGTATTGGCTGTAAATGGTCTTTTCCGTCTATTATGTCAGTTGTTAAATGCTTGCTAAATAAAACTTAATGTCTTTTGATGCTTGTGTGCTTAAAGGCCTTAAAGGCCTTAACTGCTTGAACCCCGATAAATGCTGCTTGCAGCTTTAATTATTATTATTATTATTATTATTCCGCCGTAAAACGCATCGTGCAGCCCAAACCGTAAGAGCTGGAACTTTGAAACTTTGCCATATGGTAGTACAAAAATCGAGGAGAGGTTATCAAATTATGACCTCGAATGGCCCATAGGTGGCGCTATAGAAACCAAAAGCGCGAAACTGCTCATAACTCCTAGACCGTATGTCGTAGACTCAAGTGTCTTATATCATTGGAAAGCTGGATGCCTGACGAACAAAACGTATATCTCCGATTTCATTTCCGCCATGATAGATTTTCCGCCATTTTGAATTTTGTCAAAAACCTACTTTTGCGAACTAGTCCCTGGTTTTTTGCCCGATCGGAACCAAACCAGTGCAGAAATGTTCTCTGGAGTCTGAATATCAATAATTATCGAAAAAAAGTTGAAATTTCCATTCACGGTCGCTAAGGGGCGCCCAAATGTATGTTGTGGGAGGAGCCTATTTTACTAAAACGGCTATAACTCCAGAAGTAAATGAGGTATCTTCACCAAACTCGGTACACATGTGTAAGAGGTCAATTTGAGGTCACAGTAAAAAAACCGCGGCGAATGGCCACATGGTGGCGCTATAACATGAAAAAAACATAAAACGGCCCATAACCACCTGACCGTTAGTCCGATTGACTTGAAAATTGGTATGCAGTGTCTTGGTCCAAGGTGCCATGTATGTCTATGAGGACATTGGTGTATCTCAAAAAACATGGCCGCCATCGGCCAATGAAGTTTGAGCACCTATAAGACAAGGTTAACGGACGTCGATCGGAACGAAACTCAATGGGCATGTTCGACTCATGGCCCTAGAGGTCTGTAAGAATTTTGAAAGAAATCGGCCACTAGTTGGCGCTAACGAGTTTTTTGGCTCTGTAATTACGTGGTGTTACACTTATCGTCATAAAATGCATATCATTTGATAGATCTGCTCATGCTCAACAACTTTGCCTCAAGAACCACTAATGTCAATCAAACCATTAATTAATTATTCATGAATATGTTAAAAACCTACTTTTGCGAACTAGTCCCTGGTTTTTCGCCCGATCGGAACCAGACCAGTCTAGGACAATTCTCTGGACTCTCTAGATCAATAATTATCGAAAAAAAGTTTAACTTTTGCATTTGGGTGGCTGTAATAGGGTAATTTATAAAAGGGGCGTGGCAAAATACACTAAAATGCCTATAAATCATAAATGAAAACTCAGAACTTCACAAAAATTGGTGAGCATATGTGACATAACATCATTAACAAGCATGCCAAATTTTATGGAGATCGGACCAAAGGTGGCGCTATAACTGTTAAAAAGCTTTAAAACCATATATTACCTATGGTAAATTGCCTGCATTGGCTGTAAATGGTCTTTTTCATCTATAATGTCAGTGTTTACATGCTTGCTAAATACATTTTAATAACTTTTGATGCTTTTGTGCTTATAAACCTTAAAGGCCTTAACAGCTTGTTATTATTATTATTATTATTATTCCGCCCTAAAACGCATCGTGCAGCCCAAACTGTAAGAGCTGGAACCTTGAAACTTGGCCAAATGATAGTGCTCAATTTGGGGAAAACCTATCAAAATATGGCCCAGATTGGCCAATAGGTGGTGCTATAATGACCACATTTACTAAATTGGCCATAACTCATACATAGTTTGTCCTAGAGGCTCAAATTTAGCATCACTGTGATCCCTGGCTCCAGACGAACAAGATGGCTATCTCCAAATCCCGATTTGAGCAAAAAAAAAATTTATATGGCCACTTTTGTCCAAAGCCTACTTTGGCAAACTAGTCCCTGGTTTTTGGTCCAATCGGAACCAGACCAGTCTAGGCCAATTCTCTGGACTCTCTAGATAAATAATTATCAAAAAAAAGTTGAACTTTGGCATTTGCCTGGCTGTAACAGGGTCATTTAGGAAAGTGGAGGGACAAAAAACACTCAAAAGCCTATACAACCTAAGGGAAAACACCAAACTTCACAAAAATCGATGAGCATATGTGTCCTAACATGGTGAAGAAGCATGCCAAGTTTCGTGAAGATCGGACAATTTTTATTAGGGGTTCAAGCACGAAGTGCTGAAACCCTATTGTAATTGTACTGATTTTTATTAGGGGTTCAAGCACGAAGTGCTGAAACCCTATTGTAATTGTCCTGATTTTTAGGGGTTCAAGCACGAAGTGCTGAAACCCTATTGTAATTGTACTGATTTTTATTATTATTATTAGGGGTTCAAGCACGAAGTGCTGAACACCTATTGTAATTGTAAGGATTTTTATTATTATTATTATTATTCTTCTGCCGTAAAACGCATCGTGCAGCCCAAACCGTAAGGGCTAGAGCATTGAAACTTTGCCAGATGGTGGTACAAAAATCGAGGAGAGGTTTAGAGATTATGACCCCGATTGGCCCATAGGTGGCGCTATAGCAACCAAAAGCGCGAAACAGCTCATAACTCCTAGACCGTTTGTCGTAGACTCAAGTGTCTTATATCATTGGAAAGCTGGACGCCTGACGAACAAAACGTATATCTCCGATTTCATTTCCGCCATGATAGATTTTCCGCCATTTTGAATTTTGTCAAAAATCTACTTTTGCGAACTAGTCTGTGGTTTTTTGCCCTATCGGAACCAAACCAGTGCAGAAATGTTCTCTGGAGTCTGAAGATCAATAATTGTCAAAAAAAAGTCGAAATTTTTATTCATGGTCGCTAGGGGGCATAAAATGAACATTGTGGGAGGAGCCTATTTTACTAAAATGGCTATAACTCAAAAAGTAAATGAGATAGCTTAACCAAACTTGATACACATGTGTATGGGTTCAGTCTGGGGTCACAGTAAAAAAATTGCGTCGATTGGCCTCATGGTGGCGCTATAAAACAATAAAAACGTATAGACACCTGACCGTTTTTCCGAATGACTTGAAATTTGGTATGCAGTGTCTTGGCCCAAGGGGCCATGTATGTCTAAAAGGATATTGGCGTATCTCGAAAAACATGGCCGCCATTGGCCAATGAGGTTTGAGCACCTATTAACGAAGTCCGATCGGAACGAAACTCGGTGGGCATGTTCGGCTCAAGCCCCTAGAGGTCTGTAAGAATTTTGAAAGAAATCGGCCACTAGTTGGCGCTAACGAGTTTTAAGGCTCTGTAATCACGTGGTGTTACACTTATTGTCACAAAATGCATATAATCTGATAGATCTGCTCATGCTGAACAACTTTGCCTCAAGAACCATTGCTGTCAATCAAACAGTTCATTAAATATTCATGAATATGTTAAAAACCTACTTTTGCGAACTAGTCCTAGGTTTTTCGCCCGATCAGAACCAGACCAGTCTAGGACAATTCTCTGGACTCTTTAGATCAATAATTATCAAAAAAAAGTTGAACTTTTGCATTTGGGTGGCTGTAATAGGGTCATTTATAAAATGGGTGTGCCAAAATACACTCAAAAGCCTATAAATCACAAATAAAAACTCAGAACTTCACGAAAATTGGTGTGCATATGTGACATAACATCATTAATAAGCATGCCAAATGTTATAGAGATCGGACGATAGATGGCGCTATAACTGTTAAAAAGCTTTAAAACCATACATTTCCTATGGTACATTGCCTGGTACAATTCTCTGGACTCTCTAGATCAGTAATTATCAGAAAAAGTTGAACTACTTCATTTGGATGGCTATAACAGGGTCACTTCAAAATGTGGCCTTGACCAAGTGTCCCCGAAAGCTTATATCTTTTAAGATGCTCAGATCTTCTTAAAAACAAGTCAGAACATGTGAAATATCACTCTGAACAAGCATGAAAAATTTCAGACAGATCGGACAAAATTTGACTCTATAACAGTTTAAAAAGATGAAAATAATATGAATACAATGGCATATTAAGCCAATAAGTGGTATTTTACTGCCCCCTGCTGTTTAAAATAGTTATTTTGTCATATTGTTTCTATAATTCATATTTAGACTTTATAAAATCATTATTTTAACATTTACAATTACATTTAGTCAAAATCCGTCTGTTAAAGTATTTGTGTGTGTGTGTGTGTGTGTGTGTGTGTGTGTGTGTGTGTGTAAGCATGCATTATGGAGTTAACATGGAAAGACTGGTTTGCTTTAGTGCAGAAAGCTGGTGAAAATCATGAAGATTAAACTGAAACTGAGCCAATAATGGTCTTCTAGTGCCCTCTGCTGGCCATTCTACTTATTAATGAAGTCTTTTGAAATGTGCTTTTGAATTCATAATTAGACATTAAAAAATCACTTATATAACAATAACTATTATAACACAATCAGATTTTGTCAGTGTTTATCACTTCATTTGCACTGACACTTCACATACTTGCTAGTAATTTGGTAAATCATGGTAAATCACGCTAGAAACATTGTAAATCATAGTAAATAATACTAGAATGTGGTGTATCAAGGTAAATCATGCTAGAATCCTGTTATGTCATTCTACAACGTGGTATATCATGGTAAATCATTGTAAACTATGCTAGAACAGGGTAAATCATGGTAAACCAAGTTTATCATGATAAACTTTGGTAAATCATGCTAGAATGTGGCATATCATGGTAAACCATGCTAGAACATGGTAAATCAAGGTAAACTAAGATAAATTCATGGTAAACTATGCCAGAACAGGGTAAATCATGGTAAACCATGGTAAATCATGATAAACTGTGGTAAATCATGCTAGAATGTGGTATATCATGGTAAATCATGCTAGAACATGGTCTTTTCCATCTATTATGTCAGTGGTTACATGCTTGCTAAATAAAACTTTATAACTTTTGATGCTTAAAAACCTTAAAGAGCTTAAAAGCTTGAACCCCGATAAATGCTGCTTGCAGCTTTAATTAGGGGTTCAAGCACGAAGTGCTGAAACCCTATTGTAATTGTACTGATTTTTATTATTATTATTATTATTATTATTCTTCCGCCGTAAAACGCATCGTGCAGCCCAAACCGTAAGTGCTAGAGACTTGAAACTTGGCCAGATGGTAGTACAAAAATCGAGGAGAGGTTATCAAATTATGACGCTGATTGGCCCATAGGTGGCGCTATAGCAACCAAAAGCGCGAAACTGGTCATAACTCCTAGACGATAAGTCATAGACTCAAGTGTCTTATATCATTGGAAAGCTGGACGCCTGACGAACAAAACGTATATCTCCGATTTTATTTCCGTCATGATAGATTTTCCGCCATTTTGAATTTTGTCAAAAACCTACTTTTGCAAACTAGTCCCTGGTTTTTCGTCCGATCGGAACCAAACCAGAGCAGAATTGTTCTCTGAAGTCTGAAGATCAATAATTATCGAAAAAAAGTCGAAATTCCGATTCCTGGTCGCTAGGGGGTGATAAATTAAGGTTGTGGGAGGAGCCTATTTTACTAAAATGGCTATAACTCGAGAAGTAAATGAGATATCTTCACCAAACTTGGCACACATGTTTAAGAGGTCAATCTGAGGTCACAGTAAAAAAATTGCGTCGATTGGCCACATGGTGGCGCTATAAACAAAAAAAAAACATATAGACACCTGACCGTTTTTCCGAATGACTTGAAATTTGGTATGCAGTGTCTTGGCCCAAGGGGCCACCTATGTCTAAAAGGATATTGGCGTATCTCGAAAAACATGGCCGCCATTGGCCAATGAGGTTTGACCACCGTTAACGAAGTCCGATCGGAGCGAAACTCGGTGGGCATGTTCGGCTCAAGCCCCTAGAGGTCTGTAAGAATTTTGAAAGAAATCGGCCACTAGTTGGCGCTAACGATTTTTATGGCTCTGTAATCACGTGGTGTTACACTGATCATCACAAAATGCATATCATCTTATAGATCTGCTCATGCTGAACAACTTTGCCTCAAGAACCATTGCTGTCAATCAAACACTTAATTAAATATTCATGAATATGTTAAAAACCTACTTTTGCGAACTAGTCCCTGGTTTTTCGCCCGATCGGAACCAGACCAGTCTAGGACAATTCTCTGGACTCTCTAGATCAATAATTATCGAAAAAAAGTTTAACTTTTGCATTTGGGTGGCTGTAATAGGGTAATTTATAAAAGGGGCGTGGCAAAATACACTAAAATGCCTATAAATCATAAATGAAAACTCAGAACTTCACAAAAATTGGTGAGCATATGTGACATAACATCATTAACAAGCATGCCAAATTTTATGGAGATCGGACCAAAGGTGGCGCTATAACTGTTAAAAAGCTTTAAAACCATATATTTCCCATGGTAAACTGCCTGTATTGGCTGTAAATGGTCTTTTCCGTCTATTATGTCAGTTGTTAAATGCTTGCTAAATAAAACTTAATGTCTTTTGATGCTTGTGTGCTTAAAGGCCTTAAAGGCGTTAACTGCTTGAACCCCGATAAATGCTGCTTGCAGCTTTAATTATTATTATTATTATTATTCTTCTGCCGTAAAACGCATCGTGCAGCCCAAACCGTAAGGGCTAGAGCATTGACACTTTGCCAGATGGTAGTACAAAAATCGAGGAGAGGTTATCAAATTATGACCCCGATTGGCCCATAGGTGGCGCTATAGCAACCAAAAGCGCGAAACAGCTCATAACTCATAGACCGTAAGTCGTAGACTCAAGTGTCTTATATCATTGGAAAGCTGGACGCCTGACGAACAAAACGTATATCTCCGATTTTATTTCCGTCATGATAGATTTTCCGCCATTTTGAATTTTGTCAAAAACCTACTTTTGCGAACTAGTCCTAGGTTTTTTGTCCGATCGGAACCAAACCAGTGCAGAATTGTTCTCTGGAGTCTGACAATCAATAATTATCAAAAAAAAGTCGAAATTTTGATTCATGGTCGCTAGGGGGTTCAAAATGAACGTTGTGGGAGGAGCCTATTTTACTAAAATGGCTATAACTCAAGAATTAATTGATTAAACTTCACCAAACTTGGTACACATGTGTAGGAGGTCAATCTGAGGTCACAGTAAAAAAATTGCATCGATTGGCCACATGGTGGCGCTATAAACAAAATAAAACGTATAAACACCTGACCGTTTTTCCGAATGACTTGAAATTTGATATGCAGTGTCTTGGGCCAAGAGGCCATGTATGTCTAAAAGGATATTGGCATATCTCGAAAAACATGGCCGCCATTGGCCAATGAGGTTTGAGCACCTATTAAACAAGGTTAACGAAGTCCAATTGTTTTATGAGTTTTATGGCTTTGTAATCACGTGGTGTTGCACACATCCACACAATATGCATATCATTTGATAGATCTGCTCATGCTGAACAACTTTGCCTCAAGAACCATTGCTGTCAATCAAACCGTTCATTAATTATTTGCAAATATGTTAAAAACCTACTTTTGCGAACTAGTCCTAGGTTTTTCGCCCGATCGGAACCAGACCAGTCTAGGACAATTCTCTGGACTCTCTAGATCAATAATTATCAAAAAAAAGTTGAACTTTTGCATTTGGATGGCTGTAATAGGGTCATTTATAAAATGGGCGTGGCAAAATACATTAAAAAGCCTATAAATCCTAAATGAAAACTCAGAACTTCACAAAAATTGGTGAGCATATGTGACATAACATCATTAACAAGCATGCTAAATTTTATGGAGATCGGACCAAAGGTGGCGCTATAACTGTTAAAAAGCTTTAAAACCATATATTACCTATGGTGAATTGCCTGCATTGGCTATAAATGGTCTTTTTAATCTATTATGTCAGTGGTTACATGCTTGCTAAATAAAACTTTATAACTTTTGATGCTTTTGTGCTTAAAAACCTTAAACACCTTAACAGCTTGAACCCCGATAAATGCTGCTTGCAGCTTTAATTATTATTATTATTATTATTCTTCTGCCGTAAAACGCATCGTGCAGCCCAAACCGTAAGGGCTAGAGCATTGACACTTTGCCAGATGGAAGTACAAAAATCGAGGAGAGGTTCAGAGATTATGACCCCGATTGGCCCATAGGTGGCGCTATAGCGACCAAAAGCGCGAAACAGCTCATAACTCCTAGACCGTAAGTCGTAGACTCAAGTGTCTTATATCATTGGAAAGCTGGACGCCTGACGAACAAAACGTATATCTCCGATTTCATTTCCGTCATGATAGATTTTCCGCCATTTTGAATTTTGTCAAAAACCTACTTTTGTGAACTAGTCCTAGGTTTTTTGTCCGATCGGAACCAAACCAGTGCAGAAATGTTCTTTGGAGTCTGAAGATCAATAATTATCAAAAAGAAGTCGAAATTTTGATTCATGGTCGCTAGGGGGCATAAAATTAACGTTGTGGGCGGAGCCTATTTTACTAAAATGGCTATAACTCAAGAAGTAATTTAGTAAACTTCACCAAACTTGGTACACATGTGTAGGAGGTCAATCTGATGTCACAGTAAAAAATTTGAATCGATTGGCCACATGGTGGCGCTATAAAATAAAAAAAACGTATAGACACCTGACCGTTTTTCCGAATGACTTGAAATTTGGTATGCAGTGTCTTGGCCCAAGGGGCCATGTATGTCTAAAAGGATATTGGCGTATCTCAAAAAACATGGCCTCCATTGGCCAATGAGGTTTGAGCACCTATTAACGATGTCCAATCGAAACGAAACTCGGTGGGCATGTTCGGCTCAAGCCCCTAAAGGTCTGTAAGAATTTTTAAAGAAATCGGCCACTAGTTGGCGCTAACAAGTTTTAAGGCTCTGTAATCACGTGGTGTTACACTTATTGTCACAAAATGCATATCATTTGATAGATCTCCTCATGCTGAACAACTTTGCCTCAAGAATCATTGCTGTCAATCAAACCGTTCATTAAATATTCACGAACATGTTAAAAACCTACTTTTGCGAACTAGTCCTAGGTTTTTTGCCCGATCGGAACCAGACCAGTCTAGGACAATTCTCTGGACTCTCTAGATCAATAATTATCGAAAAAAAGTTTAACTTTTGCATTTGGATGGCTGTAATAGGGTCATTTATAAAATGGACATGGCAAAATACATTAAAAGCCTATAAATCCTAAATGAAAATTCAGAACTTCACAAAAATTGGTGAGCATATGTGACATAACATCATTAACAAGCATGCCCAATTTTATGGAGATCGGACCAAAGGTGGCGCTATAACTGTTAAAAAGCTTTAAAACCATATATTACCTATGGTAAATTGCCTGCATTGGCTGTAAATGGTCTTTTTAATCTATGATCATATAATTGTCATATAATAATGTTCAAAACTAGTGCAGTACAATTCTCTGGACTCTCTATATCAGTAATTATCAGAAAAAGTTGAACTACTTCATTTGGATGGCTATAATAGGGTCACTTTAAAATGTGGCCTTGACCAAGTGTCCCCGAAAGCTTATATCTTTTAAGATGCTCAGATCTTCTTAAAAACAAGTTAGAACATGTGAAATATCACTCTGAACAAGCATGACAAATTTCAGACAGATCAGACAAAATTTTACTCTATAACAGTTTAAAAAGGTGAAAATAATATGAATACAATGGCATATTAAGCCAATAAGTGGTATTTTACTGCCCCCTGCTGTTTAAAATAGTTATTTTGTCATATTGTTTCTATAATTCATATTTAGACTTTATAAAATCATTATTTTAACATTTACAATTACATTTAGTCAAAATCCATCTGTTAAAGTATTAGTGTGTGTGTGTGTGTGTGTGTGTGTGTGTGTGTGTGTGTGTGTGTGTGTGTGTGTGTGGGTGTGTGTGAGTGTAAGCATGCATTATGGAGTTAACATGGAAAGACTGGTTTGCTTTAGTGCAGAAAACTGGTGAAAATCATGAAGATTAAACTGAAACTGAGCCAATAATGGTCTTCTAGTGCCCTCTGCTGGCCATTCTACCTATTAATGAAGTCTTTTGACATGTGCTTTTGAATTCATAATTAGACATTAAAAAATCACTTATATAACAATAACTATTATAACACAATCAGATTTTGTCAGTGTTTATCACTTCATTTGCACTGACACTTCACATACTTGCTAAAACATGGTAAATCAAGGTAAACTGAGATGAATTCATGGTAAACTATGCTAGAACAGGGTAAATCATGGTAAACTATGGTAAATCATGATAAACTATGGTAAATCATGCTAGAATGTGGCATATCATGGTAAATCATGCTAAAACATGGTAAATCAAGGTAAACTAAGATAAATTCATGGTAAACTATGCCAGAACAGGGTAAATCATGGTAAACCATGGTAAATCATGATAAACTATGGTAAATCATGCTAGAATGTGGAAAATCATGGTAAATCATGCTAGAACATGGTAAATCAAGGTAAACTGAGATGAATTCAAGGTAAACTATGCTACAACAGGGTAAATCATGGTAAACCATGGTAAATCATGATAAACTATGGTAAATCATGCTAGAATGTGGTATATCATGGTAAATCATGATAAAACATAGTCTTTTCCATCTATTATGTCAGTGGTTACATGCTTGCTAAATAAAACTTTATAACTTTTGATGCTTAAAAACCTTAAAGACCTTAATAGCTTGAACCCCGATAAATGCTGCTTGCAGCTTTAATTATTAGGGGTTCAAGCATGAAATGCTGAAACCCTATTGTAATTGTGCTGATTTTTATTATTATTATTATTCTTCTGCCGTAAAACGCATCGTGCAGCCCAAACCGTAAGTGCTAGAGACTTGAAACTTGGCCAGAAGGTAGTACAAAAATCGAGGAGAGGTTCAGAGAGTATGACCTCGATTGGCCCATAGGTGGCGCTATAGTGCAAAAAACCAAAAAAAATCACGGTTTTGCTTAAATCTCCTTAACCCTTTGTCACAGACTCAAGTGTCTTATATCACTGTAATCCTTGTCTCAAGACGGACAAAATGTATATCTTCAATTTCATTTCCGGTATGCAAATTTTTCGGCCATTTTGAATTTTGTCCAAAACCTACTTTTGCGAACTAGTAGAGGTTTTTTTTGGCCAATCGGAACCAAACCAGTGCAGAAATGTTCTCTGGAGTCTGATTATCAATAATTATCGAAAAAAAGTTGAAATTTTGATCCATGGTTGCTATGGGGCGTCAAAACGTTCGCAGGAGGCGGAGCCAGTTTACTAAAATGGTTATAACTCATGAACGAAATTAGATATTTTCACCAAACTCGGTACACATGTGTATGAGTTCAATCTGGGGTCACAGTAAAAAAATCGCGACGATTGATCACTAGGTGGCGTTATAACATGAAAAAAACATGAAAAGGGCTATAACCACCTGACCGTTAGTCCAATTGACTTGAAAATTGGCATGCAGTCTCTTGGTCCAGGGTGCCATGTATATCTATGAGGACATTGGCGTATCTCAAAAAACATGGCCGCCATCGGCCAATGAAGTTGAGCACCTATTAGACAAGGTTAACGGAGGCCGATCGGAACTAAACTCGATGGGCATGTTCAACTCATGGCCCTAGAGGTCTGTAAGAATTTTGAAAGAAATCGGCCACTAGTTGGCGCTAACGAGGTTTACGCCCTCTTTAATCACGTGGTGTTGCACACATCAACACAATATGCATATCATTTGATAGATCTGCTCATGTTGAACAACTTTGCCTCAAGAACCACTACTGTCAATCAAACCGTTCATTAAATATTCGCAAACATGTTAAAAACCTACTTTTGCGAACTAGTCCCTGGTTTTTTGCCCAATCAGAACCAGACCAGTCTAGGACAATTCTCTGGACTCTCTAGATCAATAATTATCGAAAAAAAGTTGAAATTTTGCATTTGGATGGCTGTAATAGGGTCATTTAGAAAATGGGCGTGGCAAAATACACTAAAAAGCCTATAAATCCTTAATAAAAACTCAGAACTTCACAAAAATTGATGAGCAAATGTGACATAACATGCTAAAGAAGCATGGAAATTTTTATGGAGATCGGACCATAGGTGGCGCTATAACTGTTAAAAAGCTTTAAAACCATATATTTCCCATGGTAAACTACCTGTATTGGCTGTAAATGGTCTTTTCCGTCTATTATGTCATGCTTGCTAAATAAAACGTAATAACTTTTGATGCTTTTGTGCTTAAAGGCCTTAATTGCTTGAACCCCGCTAAATGCTGCTTGCAGCTTTAATTATTATTATTTTCCCCTAAAACGCATCGTGCAGACCAAACCGTAAGAGCTGGAACCTTGGAAGTTGGCCAAATGATAGTGCTCAATTTGGGGAGAACCTATCAAAGTATGGCCCCAATTGGCCCATAGGTGGCGCTATAATGACCCCATTTACTAAATTGGTCATAACTCATACATAGTTTGTCCTAGAGGCTCAAATTTAGCATCACTGTGATCCCTGGCTCCAGACGAACAACATGGCTATCTCCAAATCCCGATTTGACCAAAAAAAAAAATTTATATGGCCACTTTTGTCCAAAGCCTACTTTGGCAAACTAGTCCCTGGTTTTTGGTCCAATCAGAACAAGACCAGTCTAGGACAATTCTCTGGACTCTCTAGATAAATAATTATCGAAAAAAAGTTGAACTTTTGCATTTGCCTGGCTGTAACAGGGTCATTTAGGAAAGGGGAGGGACAAAAAACACTCAAAAGCCTATACAACCTAAGGGAAAACACCAAACTTCACAAAAATCGATGAGCATATGTGTCCTAACATGGTGAAGAAGCATGCCAAGTTTCGTGAAGATCGGACAATAGGTGGCGCTATAACTGGCAAAAACGTCTCTTCTTATTAGGGGTTCAAGCATGAAATGCTGAAACCCTATTGTTATTGTAAGGATTTTTATTAGGGGTTCAAGCATGAAATGCTGAAACCCTATTGTAATTGTAAGGATTTTTATTATTAGGGGTTCAAGCACGAAGTGCTGAAACCCTATTGTAATTGTACTGATTTTTATTATTAGGGGTTCAAGCACGAAGTGCTGAAACCCTATTGTTATTGTTAATTTTCCCATGATGCAACATTCAGACATAAAACTGATCGGGCAGACCAAACCGTAAGTCGTAGAGACTTGAAACTTTGGGGGCTGATAGTACTCACACCGCCTACAGCGTCACCAAGGCCCGCCCCGATCGGCCTGACGGGGGCGCTACAGCGGTCAAAAGTACGAAACGGCTCATAACTCATCAACCGTGAGGCGTAGGCTCAAGTGTCTTATATCGTTGGATTCCTTGGCTCGAGGCGGACCAGGTGCATGCCTCGGATT
>NW_028118272.1:32500-48275 GCF_965113295.1 Leuciscus leuciscus | reverse complement strand
GGATGGATGGATGGATGGATGGATGGATGGATGGATGGATGGATGGATGGATGGATGGATGGATGGATAGATAGGTACATGAGTTGAAACAACTTTTTGTTAAAAAAAATGTTTTTGTTAAAAAAAATGTTTTTGTTTGAAAAAGTGAATGTTTTTTAGGCCTGTGTTACATTGATGGATGGAGTGATGGAGTGATGGATGGATGGATGGATGGATGGATAGATAGATGAATAGATGAATATATAGATACATGAGTTTAAACCACTTTTTGTTAAAAAAAATATGTTTTTGTTTGAAAAAGTGAATGTTTTTAGGCCTGTGTTATACATGGATGGATGGAGTGATGGATGGATGGATGGATGGATGGATAGATAGATAAATAGATAGATAGATGAATAGATGAATATATAGATACATGAGTTTATACAACTTTTTGTTAAAAAAAAAAGTTTTTGTTTGAAAAAGTGAATGTTTTTAGGCCTGTGTTATACATGGATGGATGGAGTGATGGAGTGATGGAGTGATGGATGGATGGATGGATAGATAGATGGATAGATGGATAGATGGATAGATGGATAGATGAGTTTGATCGACTGTTTGTTCATATTTTTTTATTGTTTTGTGTTAAATATTGAAAGTAGTCTTTGGACTAATGGTTAGTTTGGGTTTAGGGTTAGTTTGAGGCTATGGTTAGGTTAGGGTTAAAATGGCATATAGGTAGGGAGGTAAAAACGACTTTCACCCTCATTAGTAACCACCCTCATTTGCATAAAGGGCATCTGATTGGCCGAATCTTAACTGTCCATATATCTGCAACGGTGTGTTTTATCTGTACGAAACTTGGTTTATATAGTAATTGATGTATGGCTAGTCGACTGGTGGTGGTTTGGTGCGCCTCTAGCGCCACCAGGTGTGTAGACACGGTACTGCACTTTATTTTTTAGATTTGTTTTTTTTTAACAGGGGTCTATTTTATAAATTGCTGTTGTATCTAGGGTTATTTTATATAGGGGTGGTCTATCCTGGTATATTTTGGGTAGGGTCTGTGTAGGTCCCGCCAGTGGTCAGTGTTTTTTGGTTTTGTTTTCTGTTTTTTTGTGCAGGTGGTGGGTAGGTTTAGCTGGTTAGGTGAGGTAGCGTGCCAGGCCTTTGGCCTTTGACCCTGCATCCATGCAGACGCCCTGACGCAAACTGAACTTGAGTTTTCCCCCAGCTGTTCACCTGTCAATGCAAAATGGTTGCATTTGCCGTGCATATCAGCACGAGTGCTGAAACAGCACCAATGCTGACAGGTAAGTGTCTATTTCTATAGATAGATTGATGGATGGAGTGATGGATGGATGGATGGATGGATGGATGGATGGATGGATGGATGGATGGATGGATGGATGGATGGATGGATGGATAGATAGGTACATGAGTTGAAACAACTTTTTGTTAAAAAAATGTTTTTGTTAAAAAAAATGTTTTTGTTTGAAAAAGTGAATGTTTTTTAGGCCTGTGTTACATTGATGGATGGAGTGATGGAGTGATGGATGGATGGATGGATGGATGGATAGATAGATGAATAGATGAATATATAGATACATGAGTTTAAACCACTTTTTGTTAAAAAAAATATGTTTTTGTTTGAAAAAGTGAATGTTTTTAGGCCTGTGTTATACATGGATGGATGGAGTGATGGATGGATGGATGGATGGATGGATAGATAGATAAATAGATAGATAGATGAATAGATGAATATATAGATACATGAGTTTATACAACTTTTTGTTAAAAAAAAAAAGTTTTTGTTTGAAAAAGTGAATGTTTTTAGGCCTGTGTTATACATGGATGGATGGAGTGATGGAGTGATGGAGTGATGGATGGATGGATGGATAGATAGATGGATAGATGGATAGATGGATAGATGGATAGATGAGTTTGATCGACTGTTTGTTCATATTTTTTTATTGTTTTGTGTTAAATATTGAAAGTAGTCTTTGGACTAATGGTTAGTTTGGGTTTAGGGTTAGTTTGAGGCTATGGTTAGGTTAGGGTTAAAATGGCATATAGGTAGGGAGGTAAAAACGACTTTCACCCTCATTAGTAACCACCCTCATTTGCATAAAGGGCATCTGATTGGCCGAATCTTAACTGTCCATATATCTGCAACGGTGTGTTTTATCTGTACGAAACTTGGTTTATATAGTAATTGATGTATGGCTAGTCGACTGGTGGTGGTTTGGTGCGCCTCTAGCGCCACCAGGTGTGTAGACACGGTACTGCACTTTATTTTTTAGATTTGTTTTTTTTTAACAGGGGTCTATTTTATAAATTGCTGTTGTATCTAGGGTTATTTTATATAGGGGTGGTCTATCCTGGTATATTTTGGGTAGGGTCTGTGTAGGTCCCGCCAGTGGTCAGTGTTTTTTGGTTTTGTTTTCTGTTTTTTTGTGCAGGTGGTGGGTAGGTTTAGCTGGTTAGGTGAGGTAGCGTGCCAGGCCTTTGGCCTTTGACCCTGCATCCATGCAGACGCCCTGACGCAAACTGAACTTGAGTTTTCCCCCAGCTGTTCACCTGTCAATGCAAAATGGTTGCATTTGCCGTGCATATCAGCACGAGTGCTGAAACAGCACCAATGCTGACAGGTAAGTGTCTATTTCTATAGATAGATTGATGGATGGAGTGATGGATGGATGGATGGATGGATGGATGGATGGATGGATGGATGGATGGATGGATGGATGGATGGATGGATGGATAGATAGGTACATGAGTTGAAACAACTTTTTGTTAAAAAAAATGTTTTTGTTAAAAAAAATGTTTTTGTTTGAAAAAGTGAATGTTTTTTAGGCCTGTGTTACATTGATGGATGGAGTGATGGAGTGATGGATGGATGGATGGATGGATGGATAGATAGATGAATAGATGAATATATAGATACATGAGTTTAAACCACTTTTTGTTAAAAAAAATATGTTTTTGTTTGAAAAAGTGAATGTTTTTAGGCCTGTGTTATACATGGATGGATGGAGTGATGGATGGATGGATGGATGGATGGATAGATAGATAAATAGATAGATAGATGAATAGATGAATATATAGATACATGAGTTTATACAACTTTTTGTTAAAAAAAAAAAGTTTTTGTTTGAAAAAGTGAATGTTTTTAGGCCTGTGTTATACATGGATGGATGGAGTGATGGAGTGATGGAGTGATGGATGGATGGATGGATAGATAGATGGATAGATGGATAGATGGATAGATGGATAGATGAGTTTGATCGACTGTTTGTTCATATTTTTTTATTGTTTTGTGTTAAATATTGAAAGTAGTCTTTGGACTAATGGTTAGTTTGGGTTTAGGGTTAGTTTGAGGCTATGGTTAGGTTAGGGTTAAAATGGCATATAGGTAGGGAGGTAAAAACGACTTTCACCCTCATTAGTAACCACCCTCATTTGCATAAAGGGCATCTGATTGGCCGAATCTTAACTGTCCATATATCTGCAACGGTGTGTTTTATCTGTACGAAACTTGGTTTATATAGTAATTGATGTATGGCTAGTCGACTGGTGGTGGTTTGGTGCGCCTCTAGCGCCACCAGGTGTGTAGACACGGTACTGCACTTTATTTTTTAGATTTGTTTTTTTTTAACAGGGGTCTATTTTATAAATTGCTGTTGTATCTAGGGTTATTTTATATAGGGGTGGTCTATCCTGGTATATTTTGGGTAGGGTCTGTGTAGGTCCCGCCAGTGGTCAGTGTTTTTTGGTTTTGTTTTCTGTTTTTTTGTGCAGGTGGTGGGTAGGTTTAGCTGGTTAGGTGAGGTAGCGTGCCAGGCCTTTGGCCTTTGACCCTGCATCCATGCAGACGCCCTGACGCAAACTGAACTTGAGTTTTCCCCCAGCTGTTCACCTGTCAATGCAAAATGGTTGCATTTGCCGTGCATATCAGCACGAGTGCTGAAACAGCACCAATGCTGACAGGTAAGTGTCTATTTCTATAGATAGATTGATGGATGGAGTGATGGATGGATGGATGGATGGATGGATGGATGGATGGATGGATGGATGGATGGATGGATGGATGGATGGATGGATAGATAGGTACATGAGTTGAAACAACTTTTTGTTAAAAAAAATGTTTTTGTTAAAAAAAATGTTTTTGTTTGAAAAAGTGAATGTTTTTTAGGCCTGTGTTACATTGATGGATGGAGTGATGGAGTGATGGATGGATGGATGGATGGATGGATAGATAGATGAATAGATGAATATATAGATACATGAGTTTAAACCACTTTTTGTTAAAAAAAATATGTTTTTGTTTGAAAAAGTGAATGTTTTTAGGCCTGTGTTATACATGGATGGATGGAGTGATGGATGGATGGATGGATGGATGGATAGATAGATAAATAGATAGATAGATGAATAGATGAATATATAGATACATGAGTTTATACAACTTTTTGTTAAAAAAAAAAAGTTTTTGTTTGAAAAAGTGAATGTTTTTAGGCCTGTGTTATACATGGATGGATGGAGTGATGGAGTGATGGAGTGATGGATGGATGGATGGATAGATAGATGGATAGATGGATAGATGGATAGATGGATAGATGAGTTTGATCGACTGTTTGTTCATATTTTTTTATTGTTTTGTGTTAAATATTGAAAGTAGTCTTTGGACTAATGGTTAGTTTGGGTTTAGGGTTAGTTTGAGGCTATGGTTAGGTTAGGGTTAAAATGGCATATAGGTAGGGAGGTAAAAACGACTTTCACCCTCATTAGTAACCACCCTCATTTGCATAAAGGGCATCTGATTGGCCGAATCTTAACTGTCCATATATCTGCAACGGTGTGTTTTATCTGTACGAAACTTGGTTTATATAGTAATTGATGTATGGCTAGTCGACTGGTGGTGGTTTGGTGCGCCTCTAGCGCCACCAGGTGTGTAGACACGGTACTGCACTTTATTTTTTAGATTTGTTTTTTTTTAACAGGGGTCTATTTTATAAATTGCTGTTGTATCTAGGGTTATTTTATATAGGGGTGGTCTATCCTGGTATATTTTGGGTAGGGTCTGTGTAGGTCCCGCCAGTGGTCAGTGTTTTTTGGTTTTGTTTTCTGTTTTTTTGTGCAGGTGGTGGGTAGGTTTAGCTGGTTAGGTGAGGTAGCGTGCCAGGCCTTTGGCCTTTGACCCTGCATCCATGCAGACGCCCTGACGCAAACTGAACTTGAGTTTTCCCCCAGCTGTTCACCTGTCAATGCAAAATGGTTGCATTTGCCGTGCATATCAGCACGAGTGCTGAAACAGCACCAATGCTGACAGGTAAGTGTCTATTTCTATAGATAGATTGATGGATGGAGTGATGGATGGATGGATGGATGGATGGATGGATGGATGGATGGATGGATGGATGGATGGATGGATGGATGGATGGATAGATAGGTACATGAGTTGAAACAACTTTTTGTTAAAAAAAATGTTTTTGTTAAAAAAAATGTTTTTGTTTGAAAAAGTGAATGTTTTTTAGGCCTGTGTTACATTGATGGATGGAGTGATGGAGTGATGGATGGATGGATGGATGGATGGATAGATAGATGAATAGATGAATATATAGATACATGAGTTTAAACCACTTTTTGTTAAAAAAAATATGTTTTTGTTTGAAAAAGTGAATGTTTTTAGGCCTGTGTTATACATGGATGGATGGAGTGATGGATGGATGGATGGATGGATGGATAGATAGATAAATAGATAGATAGATGAATAGATGAATATATAGATACATGAGTTTATACAACTTTTTGTTAAAAAAAAAAAGTTTTTGTTTGAAAAAGTGAATGTTTTTAGGCCTGTGTTATACATGGATGGATGGAGTGATGGAGTGATGGAGTGATGGATGGATGGATGGATAGATAGATGGATAGATGGATAGATGGATAGATGGATAGATGAGTTTGATCGACTGTTTGTTCATATTTTTTTATTGTTTTGTGTTAAATATTGAAAGTAGTCTTTGGACTAATGGTTAGTTTGGGTTTAGGGTTAGTTTGAGGCTATGGTTAGGTTAGGGTTAAAATGGCATATAGGTAGGGAGGTAAAAACGACTTTCACCCTCATTAGTAACCACCCTCATTTGCATAAAGGGCATCTGATTGGCCGAATCTTAACTGTCCATATATCTGCAACGGTGTGTTTTATCTGTACGAAACTTGGTTTATATAGTAATTGATGTATGGCTAGTCGACTGGTGGTGGTTTGGTGCGCCTCTAGCGCCACCAGGTGTGTAGACACGGTACTGCACTTTATTTTTTAGATTTGTTTTTTTTTAACAGGGGTCTATTTTATAAATTGCTGTTGTATCTAGGGTTATTTTATATAGGGGTGGTCTATCCTGGTATATTTTGGGTAGGGTCTGTGTAGGTCCCGCCAGTGGTCAGTGTTTTTTGGTTTTGTTTTCTGTTTTTTTGTGCAGGTGGTGGGTAGGTTTAGCTGGTTAGGTGAGGTAGCGTGCCAGGCCTTTGGCCTTTGACCCTGCATCCATGCAGACGCCCTGACGCAAACTGAACTTGAGTTTTCCCCCAGCTGTTCACCTGTCAATGCAAAATGGTTGCATTTGCCGTGCATATCAGCACGAGTGCTGAAACAGCACCAATGCTGACAGGTAAGTGTCTATTTCTATAGATAGATTGATGGATGGAGTGATGGATGGATGGATGGATGGATGGATGGATGGATGGATGGATGGATGGATGGATGGATGGATGGATGGATGGATAGATAGGTACATGAGTTGAAACAACTTTTTGTTAAAAAAAATGTTTTTGTTAAAAAAAATGTTTTTGTTTGAAAAAGTGAATGTTTTTTAGGCCTGTGTTACATTGATGGATGGAGTGATGGAGTGATGGATGGATGGATGGATGGATGGATAGATAGATGAATAGATGAATATATAGATACATGAGTTTAAACCACTTTTTGTTAAAAAAAATATGTTTTTGTTTGAAAAAGTGAATGTTTTTAGGCCTGTGTTATACATGGATGGATGGAGTGATGGATGGATGGATGGATGGATGGATAGATAGATAAATAGATAGATAGATGAATAGATGAATATATAGATACATGAGTTTATACAACTTTTTGTTAAAAAAAAAAAGTTTTTGTTTGAAAAAGTGAATGTTTTTAGGCCTGTGTTATACATGGATGGATGGAGTGATGGAGTGATGGAGTGATGGATGGATGGATGGATAGATAGATGGATAGATGGATAGATGGATAGATGGATAGATGAGTTTGATCGACTGTTTGTTCATATTTTTTTATTGTTTTGTGTTAAATATTGAAAGTAGTCTTTGGACTAATGGTTAGTTTGGGTTTAGGGTTAGTTTGAGGCTATGGTTAGGTTAGGGTTAAAATGGCATATAGGTAGGGAGGTAAAAACGACTTTCACCCTCATTAGTAACCACCCTCATTTGCATAAAGGGCATCTGATTGGCCGAATCTTAACTGTCCATATATCTGCAACGGTGTGTTTTATCTGTACGAAACTTGGTTTATATAGTAATTGATGTATGGCTAGTCGACTGGTGGTGGTTTGGTGCGCCTCTAGCGCCACCAGGTGTGTAGACACGGTACTGCACTTTATTTTTTAGATTTGTTTTTTTTTAACAGGGGTCTATTTTATAAATTGCTGTTGTATCTAGGGTTATTTTATATAGGGGTGGTCTATCCTGGTATATTTTGGGTAGGGTCTGTGTAGGTCCCGCCAGTGGTCAGTGTTTTTTGGTTTTGTTTTCTGTTTTTTTGTGCAGGTGGTGGGTAGGTTTAGCTGGTTAGGTGAGGTAGCGTGCCAGGCCTTTGGCCTTTGACCCTGCATCCATGCAGACGCCCTGACGCAAACTGAACTTGAGTTTTCCCCCAGCTGTTCACCTGTCAATGCAAAATGGTTGCATTTGCCGTGCATATCAGCACGAGTGCTGAAACAGCACCAATGCTGACAGGTAAGTGTCTATTTCTATAGATAGATTGATGGATGGAGTGATGGATGGATGGATGGATGGATGGATGGATGGATGGATGGATGGATGGATGGATGGATGGATGGATGGATGGATAGATAGGTACATGAGTTGAAACAACTTTTTGTTAAAAAAAATGTTTTTGTTAAAAAAAATGTTTTTGTTTGAAAAAGTGAATGTTTTTTAGGCCTGTGTTACATTGATGGATGGAGTGATGGAGTGATGGATGGATGGATGGATGGATGGATAGATAGATGAATAGATGAATATATAGATACATGAGTTTAAACCACTTTTTGTTAAAAAAAATATGTTTTTGTTTGAAAAAGTGAATGTTTTTAGGCCTGTGTTATACATGGATGGATGGAGTGATGGATGGATGGATGGATGGATGGATAGATAGATAAATAGATAGATAGATGAATAGATGAATATATAGATACATGAGTTTATACAACTTTTTGTTAAAAAAAAAAAGTTTTTGTTTGAAAAAGTGAATGTTTTTAGGCCTGTGTTATACATGGATGGATGGAGTGATGGAGTGATGGAGTGATGGATGGATGGATGGATAGATAGATGGATAGATGGATAGATGGATAGATGGATAGATGAGTTTGATCGACTGTTTGTTCATATTTTTTTATTGTTTTGTGTTAAATATTGAAAGTAGTCTTTGGACTAATGGTTAGTTTGGGTTTAGGGTTAGTTTGAGGCTATGGTTAGGTTAGGGTTAAAATGGCATATAGGTAGGGAGGTAAAAACGACTTTCACCCTCATTAGTAACCACCCTCATTTGCATAAAGGGCATCTGATTGGCCGAATCTTAACTGTCCATATATCTGCAACGGTGTGTTTTATCTGTACGAAACTTGGTTTATATAGTAATTGATGTATGGCTAGTCGACTGGTGGTGGTTTGGTGCGCCTCTAGCGCCACCAGGTGTGTAGACACGGTACTGCACTTTATTTTTTAGATTTGTTTTTTTTTAACAGGGGTCTATTTTATAAATTGCTGTTGTATCTAGGGTTATTTTATATAGGGGTGGTCTATCCTGGTATATTTTGGGTAGGGTCTGTGTAGGTCCCGCCAGTGGTCAGTGTTTTTTGGTTTTGTTTTCTGTTTTTTTGTGCAGGTGGTGGGTAGGTTTAGCTGGTTAGGTGAGGTAGCGTGCCAGGCCTTTGGCCTTTGACCCTGCATCCATGCAGACGCCCTGACGCAAACTGAACTTGAGTTTTCCCCCAGCTGTTCACCTGTCAATGCAAAATGGTTGCATTTGCCGTGCATATCAGCACGAGTGCTGAAACAGCACCAATGCTGACAGGTAAGTGTCTATTTCTATAGATAGATTGATGGATGGAGTGATGGATGGATGGATGGATGGATGGATGGATGGATGGATGGATGGATGGATGGATGGATGGATGGATGGATGGATAGATAGGTACATGAGTTGAAACAACTTTTTGTTAAAAAAAATGTTTTTGTTAAAAAAAATGTTTTTGTTTGAAAAAGTGAATGTTTTTTAGGCCTGTGTTACATTGATGGATGGAGTGATGGAGTGATGGATGGATGGATGGATGGATGGATAGATAGATGAATAGATGAATATATAGATACATGAGTTTAAACCACTTTTTGTTAAAAAAAATATGTTTTTGTTTGAAAAAGTGAATGTTTTTAGGCCTGTGTTATACATGGATGGATGGAGTGATGGATGGATGGATGGATGGATGGATAGATAGATAAATAGATAGATAGATGAATAGATGAATATATAGATACATGAGTTTATACAACTTTTTGTTAAAAAAAAAAAGTTTTTGTTTGAAAAAGTGAATGTTTTTAGGCCTGTGTTATACATGGATGGATGGAGTGATGGAGTGATGGAGTGATGGATGGATGGATGGATAGATAGATGGATAGATGGATAGATGGATAGATGGATAGATGAGTTTGATCGACTGTTTGTTCATATTTTTTTATTGTTTTGTGTTAAATATTGAAAGTAGTCTTTGGACTAATGGTTAGTTTGGGTTTAGGGTTAGTTTGAGGCTATGGTTAGGTTAGGGTTAAAATGGCATATAGGTAGGGAGGTAAAAACGACTTTCACCCTCATTAGTAACCACCCTCATTTGCATAAAGGGCATCTGATTGGCCGAATCTTAACTGTCCATATATCTGCAACGGTGTGTTTTATCTGTACGAAACTTGGTTTATATAGTAATTGATGTATGGCTAGTCGACTGGTGGTGGTTTGGTGCGCCTCTAGCGCCACCAGGTGTGTAGACACGGTACTGCACTTTATTTTTTAGATTTGTTTTTTTTTAACAGGGGTCTATTTTATAAATTGCTGTTGTATCTAGGGTTATTTTATATAGGGGTGGTCTATCCTGGTATATTTTGGGTAGGGTCTGTGTAGGTCCCGCCAGTGGTCAGTGTTTTTTGGTTTTGTTTTCTGTTTTTTTGTGCAGGTGGTGGGTAGGTTTAGCTGGTTAGGTGAGGTAGCGTGCCAGGCCTTTGGCCTTTGACCCTGCATCCATGCAGACGCCCTGACGCAAACTGAACTTGAGTTTTCCCCCAGCTGTTCACCTGTCAATGCAAAATGGTTGCATTTGCCGTGCATATCAGCACGAGTGCTGAAACAGCACCAATGCTGACAGGTAAGTGTCTATTTCTATAGATAGATTGATGGATGGAGTGATGGATGGATGGATGGATGGATGGATGGATGGATGGATGGATGGATGGATGGATGGATGGATGGATGGATGGATAGATAGGTACATGAGTTGAAACAACTTTTTGTTAAAAAAAATGTTTTTGTTAAAAAAAATGTTTTTGTTTGAAAAAGTGAATGTTTTTTAGGCCTGTGTTACATTGATGGATGGAGTGATGGAGTGATGGATGGATGGATGGATGGATGGATAGATAGATGAATAGATGAATATATAGATACATGAGTTTAAACCACTTTTTGTTAAAAAAAATATGTTTTTGTTTGAAAAAGTGAATGTTTTTAGGCCTGTGTTATACATGGATGGATGGAGTGATGGATGGATGGATGGATGGATGGATAGATAGATAAATAGATAGATAGATGAATAGATGAATATATAGATACATGAGTTTATACAACTTTTTGTTAAAAAAAAAAAGTTTTTGTTTGAAAAAGTGAATGTTTTTAGGCCTGTGTTATACATGGATGGATGGAGTGATGGAGTGATGGAGTGATGGATGGATGGATGGATAGATAGATGGATAGATGGATAGATGGATAGATGGATAGATGAGTTTGATCGACTGTTTGTTCATATTTTTTTATTGTTTTGTGTTAAATATTGAAAGTAGTCTTTGGACTAATGGTTAGTTTGGGTTTAGGGTTAGTTTGAGGCTATGGTTAGGTTAGGGTTAAAATGGCATATAGGTAGGGAGGTAAAAACGACTTTCACCCTCATTAGTAACCACCCTCATTTGCATAAAGGGCATCTGATTGGCCGAATCTTAACTGTCCATATATCTGCAACGGTGTGTTTTATCTGTACGAAACTTGGTTTATATAGTAATTGATGTATGGCTAGTCGACTGGTGGTGGTTTGGTGCGCCTCTAGCGCCACCAGGTGTGTAGACACGGTACTGCACTTTATTTTTTAGATTTGTTTTTTTTTAACAGGGGTCTATTTTATAAATTGCTGTTGTATCTAGGGTTATTTTATATAGGGGTGGTCTATCCTGGTATATTTTGGGTAGGGTCTGTGTAGGTCCCGCCAGTGGTCAGTGTTTTTTGGTTTTGTTTTCTGTTTTTTTGTGCAGGTGGTGGGTAGGTTTAGCTGGTTAGGTGAGGTAGCGTGCCAGGCCTTTGGCCTTTGACCCTGCATCCATGCAGACGCCCTGACGCAAACTGAACTTGAGTTTTCCCCCAGCTGTTCACCTGTCAATGCAAAATGGTTGCATTTGCCGTGCATATCAGCACGAGTGCTGAAACAGCACCAATGCTGACAGGTAAGTGTCTATTTCTATAGATAGATTGATGGATGGAGTGATGGATGGATGGATGGATGGATGGATGGATGGATGGATGGATGGATGGATGGATGGATGGATGGATGGATGGATAGATAGGTACATGAGTTGAAACAACTTTTTGTTAAAAAAAATGTTTTTGTTAAAAAAAATGTTTTTGTTTGAAAAAGTGAATGTTTTTTAGGCCTGTGTTACATTGATGGATGGAGTGATGGAGTGATGGATGGATGGATGGATGGATGGATAGATAGATGAATAGATGAATATATAGATACATGAGTTTAAACCACTTTTTGTTAAAAAAAATATGTTTTTGTTTGAAAAAGTGAATGTTTTTAGGCCTGTGTTATACATGGATGGATGGAGTGATGGATGGATGGATGGATGGATGGATAGATAGATAAATAGATAGATAGATGAATAGATGAATATATAGATACATGAGTTTATACAACTTTTTGTTAAAAAAAAAAAGTTTTTGTTTGGGTTAGGGTTAGGGTTAGGGTTAGAGTTAGGGTTAGGGTTAGGGTTAGAGTTAGAGTTAGGGTTAGGGTTAGAGTTAGGGTTAGTTAGGGTTAGGGTTAGGGTTAGGGTTAGGGTTAGGGTTAGGGTTAGGTAGGGAGGTAAAAACGACTTTCACCCTCATTAGTAACCACCCTCATTTGCATAAAGGGCATCTGATTGGCCGAATCTTAACTGTCCATATATCTGCAACGGTGTGTTTTATCTGTACGAAACTTGGTTTATATAGTAATTGATGTATGGCTAGTCGACTGGTGGTGGTTTGGTGCGCCTCTAGCGCCACCAGGTGTGTAGACACGGTACTGCACTTTATTTTTTAGATTTGTTTTTTTTTAACAGGGGTCTATTTTATAAATTGCTGTTGTATCTAGGGTTATTTTATATAGGGGTGGTCTATCCTGGTATATTTTGGGTAGGGTCTGTGTAGGTCCCGCCAGTGGTCAGTGTTTTTTGGTTTTGTTTTCTGTTTTTTTGTGCAGGTGGTGGGTAGGTTTAGCTGGTTAGGTGAGGTAGCGTGCCAGGCCTTTGGCCTTTGACCCTGCATCCATGCAGACGCCCTGACGCAAACTGAACTTGAGTTTTCCCCCAGCTGTTCACCTGTCAATGCAAAATGGTTGCATTTGCCGTGCATATCAGCACGAGTGCTGAAACAGCACCAATGCTGACAGGTAAGTGTCTATTTCTATAGATAGATTGATGGATGGAGTGATGGATGGATGGATGGATGGATGGATGGATGGATGGATGGATGGATGGATGGATGGATGGATGGATGGATGGATAGATAGGTACATGAGTTGAAACAACTTTTTGTTAAAAAAAATGTTTTTGTTAAAAAAAATGTTTTTGTTTGAAAAAGTGAATGTTTTTTAGGCCTGTGTTACATTGATGGATGGAGTGATGGAGTGATGGATGGATGGATGGATGGATGGATAGATAGATGAATAGATGAATATATAGATACATGAGTTTAAACCACTTTTTGTTAAAAAAAATATGTTTTTGTTTGAAAAAGTGAATGTTTTTAGGCCTGTGTTATACATGGATGGATGGAGTGATGGATGGATGGATGGATGGATGGATAGATAGATAAATAGATAGATAGATGAATAGATGAATATATAGATACATGAGTTTATACAACTTTTTGTTAAAAAAAAAAAGTTTTTGTTTGAAAAAGTGAATGTTTTTAGGCCTGTGTTATACATGGATGGATGGAGTGATGGAGTGATGGAGTGATGGATGGATGGATGGATAGATAGATGGATAGATGGATAGATGGATAGATGGATAGATGAGTTTGATCGACTGTTTGTTCATATTTTTTTATTGTTTTGTGTTAAATATTGAAAGTAGTCTTTGGACTAATGGTTAGTTTGGGTTTAGGGTTAGTTTGAGGCTATGGTTAGGTTAGGGTTAAAATGGCATATAGGTAGGGAGGTAAAAACGACTTTCACCCTCATTAGTAACCACCCTCATTTGCATAAAGGGCATCTGATTGGCCGAATCTTAACTGTCCATATATCTGCAACGGTGTGTTTTATCTGTACGAAACTTGGTTTATATAGTAATTGATGTATGGCTAGTCGACTGGTGGTGGTTTGGTGCGCCTCTAGCGCCACCAGGTGTGTAGACACGGTACTGCACTTTATTTTTTAGATTTGTTTTTTTTTAACAGGGGTCTATTTTATAAATTGCTGTTGTATCTAGGGTTATTTTATATAGGGGTGGTCTATCCTGGTATATTTTGGGTAGGGTCTGTGTAGGTCCCGCCAGTGGTCAGTGTTTTTTGGTTTTGTTTTCTGTTTTTTTGTGCAGGTGGTGGGTAGGTTTAGCTGGTTAGGTGAGGTAGCGTGCCAGGCCTTTGGCCTTTGACCCTGCATCCATGCAGACGCCCTGACGCAAACTGAACTTGAGTTTTCCCCCAGCTGTTCACCTGTCAATGCAAAATGGTTGCATTTGCCGTGCATATCAGCACGAGTGCTGAAACAGCACCAATGCTGACAGGTAAGTGTCTATTTCTATAGATAGATTGATGGATGGAGTGATGGATGGATGGATGGATGGATGGATGGATGGATGGATGGATGGATGGATGGATGGATGGATGGATGGATGGATAGATAGGTACATGAGTTGAAACAACTTTTTGTTAAAAAAAATGTTTTTGTTAAAAAAAATGTTTTTGTTTGAAAAAGTGAATGTTTTTTAGGCCTGTGTTACATTGATGGATGGAGTGATGGAGTGATGGATGGATGGATGGATGGATGGATAGATAGATGAATAGATGAATATATAGATACATGAGTTTAAACCACTTTTTGTTAAAAAAAATATGTTTTTGTTTGAAAAAGTGAATGTTTTTAGGCCTGTGTTATACATGGATGGATGGAGTGATGGATGGATGGATGGATGGATGGATAGATAGATAAATAGATAGATAGATGAATAGATGAATATATAGATACATGAGTTTATACAACTTTTTGTTAAAAAAAAAAAGTTTTTGTTTGAAAAAGTGAATGTTTTTAGGCCTGTGTTATACATGGATGGATGGAGTGATGGAGTGATGGAGTGATGGATGGATGGATGGATAGATAGATGGATAGATGGATAGATGGATAGATGGATAGATGAGTTTGATCGACTGTTTGTTCATATTTTTTTATTGTTTTGTGTTAAATATTGAAAGTAGTCTTTGGACTAATGGTTAGTTTGGGTTTAGGGTTAGTTTGAGGCTATGGTTAGGTTAGGGTTAAAATGGCATATAGGTAGGGAGGTAAAAACGACTTTCACCCTCATTAGTAACCACCCTCATTTGCATAAAGGGCATCTGATTGGCCGAATCTTAACTGTCCATATATCTGCAACGGTGTGTTTTATCTGTACGAAACTTGGTTTATATAGTAATTGATGTATGGCTAGTCGACTGGTGGTGGTTTGGTGCGCCTCTAGCGCCACCAGGTGTGTAGACACGGTACTGCACTTTATTTTTTAGATTTGTTTTTTTTTAACAGGGGTCTATTTTATAAATTGCTGTTGTATCTAGGGTTATTTTATATAGGGGTGGTCTATCCTGGTATATTTTGGGTAGGGTCTGTGTAGGTCCCGCCAGTGGTCAGTGTTTTTTGGTTTTGTTTTCTGTTTTTTTGTGCAGGTGGTGGGTAGGTTTAGCTGGTTAGGTGAGGTAGCGTGCCAGGCCTTTGGCCTTTGACCCTGCATCCATGCA
>NW_028118272.1:0-30000 GCF_965113295.1 Leuciscus leuciscus | reverse complement strand
CATACAATTATAAAACATTAAAAGAGGGCTAAAACGCCGTGGGCTAGATCCAAAAGGGCTACATTGCCGTGGTTTATGCCAACAAGGGCTTAATTTGAACAAAAAAAACGAATGGTAGGTGTTAGCTAAGAGTGGTGAGGGGCATAAATCCCACGTCTGTATGGACATGGACCCTTTTTGGAGACGCTCAACGTCACAGTGGACGGAGGAAAAATTTATGTGGCTCTGCAACATCACTCAGACCAATGATGGCGGCCATTTTAACCAACTCCAGACCTGTATGGGTCGAAGAGAAAATTTTCCAAGGCTTCTGCTACATCACGAACCCCCAAATGATGGCAGCTGTACTCATTTTTACGGTTTCGAGTCATTCAGGCATACTTTCACGACGCGTTTCGAGCTTTCCCAAGGCTCCTCATCAGGTGAATTTAGAATGACAACTCTCTCAAATCCCTCTCGGCTTCCTCGTGCTCGAGGGCGTGGTCACACTTGATTTTATAGTGGACTTCAGAGGGCGGGCGCCCCTCCCACTTGAACTAAAATACCTTTCAGCACTAAATGGTGCTTCATAAATCGTTTTTTGACTATCAATAAATTTATTTATCATTTTAATATTTAATAATTATACACATACCCCCCCAGACATCTCAAGGAACATCCAGATAACATGCACGAGGTCCAGAGTTACGAGGCACGGGCTTGGTTAGGTGAAGAGAAAATCCATAAACTGTCCGAAGACACTTCAGGCTGTGCACTGGCCTTCGCTTCAACTGGCCGCTCCCCACACAAGCACCGAAATGCCCCAAGAAACCCCGAGAGAGACGCATACAATTATAAAACATTAAAAGAGGGCTAAAACGCCGTGGGCTAGATCCAAAAGGGCTACATTGCCGTGGAGGGGTTAGGGTTAGAGTTAGGGTTAGGGTTAGGGTTAGAGGGTTAGGTTAGGGTTAGGGTTAGGGTTAGGGTTAGGGTTAGGTTAGGGTTAGGGTTAGAGTTAGGGTTAGGTAGGGAGGTAAAAACGACTTTCACCCTCATTAGTAACCACCCTCATTTGCATAAAGGGCATCTGATTGGCCGAATCTTAACTGTCCATATATCTGCAACGGTGTGTTTTATCTGTACGAAACTTGGTTTATATAGTAATTGATGTATGGCTAGTCGACTGGTGGTGGTTTGGTGCGCCTCTAGCGCCACCAGGTGTGTAGACACGGTACTGCACTTTATTTTTTAGATTTGTTTTTTTTTAACAGGGGTCTATTTTATAAATTGCTGTTGTATCTAGGGTTATTTTATATAGGGGTGGTCTATCCTGGTATATTTTGGGTAGGGTCTGTGTAGGTCCCGCCAGTGGTCAGTGTTTTTTGGTTTTGTTTTCTGTTTTTTTGTGCAGGTGGTGGGTAGGTTTAGCTGGTTAGGTGAGGTAGCGTGCCAGGCCTTTGGCCTTTGACCCTGCATCCATGCAGACGCCCTGACGCAAACTGAACTTGAGTTTTCCCCCAGCTGTTCACCTGTCAATGCAAAATGGTTGCATTTGCCGTGCATATCAGCACGAGTGCTGAAACAGCACCAATGCTGACAGGTAAGTGTCTATTTCTATAGATAGATTGATGGATGGAGTGATGGATGGATGGATGGATGGATGGATGGATGGATGGATGGATGGATGGATGGATGGATGGATGGATGGATGGATAGATAGGTACATGAGTTGAAACAACTTTTTGTTAAAAAAAATGTTTTTGTTAAAAAAAATGTTTTTGTTTGAAAAAGTGAATGTTTTTTAGGCCTGTGTTACATTGATGGATGGAGTGATGGAGTGATGGATGGATGGATGGATGGATGGATAGATAGATGAATAGATGAATATATAGATACATGAGTTTAAACCACTTTTTGTTAAAAAAAATATGTTTTTGTTTGAAAAAGTGAATGTTTTTAGGCCTGTGTTATACATGGATGGATGGAGTGATGGATGGATGGATGGATGGATGGATAGATAGATAAATAGATAGATAGATGAATAGATGAATATATAGATACATGAGTTTATACAACTTTTTGTTAAAAAAAAAAAGTTTTTGTTTGAAAAAGTGAATGTTTTTAGGCCTGTGTTATACATGGATGGATGGAGTGATGGAGTGATGGAGTGATGGATGGATGGATGGATAGATAGATGGATAGATGGATAGATGGATAGATGGATAGATGAGTTTGATCGACTGTTTGTTCATATTTTTTTATTGTTTTGTGTTAAATATTGAAAGTAGTCTTTGGACTAATGGTTAGTTTGGGTTTAGGGTTAGTTTGAGGCTATGGTTAGGTTAGGGTTAAAATGGCATATAGGTAGGGAGGTAAAAACGACTTTCACCCTCATTAGTAACCACCCTCATTTGCATAAAGGGCATCTGATTGGCCGAATCTTAACTGTCCATATATCTGCAACGGTGTGTTTTATCTGTACGAAACTTGGTTTATATAGTAATTGATGTATGGCTAGTCGACTGGTGGTGGTTTGGTGCGCCTCTAGCGCCACCAGGTGTGTAGACACGGTACTGCACTTTATTTTTTAGATTTGTTTTTTTTTAACAGGGGTCTATTTTATAAATTGCTGTTGTATCTAGGGTTATTTTATATAGGGGTGGTCTATCCTGGTATATTTTGGGTAGGGTCTGTGTAGGTCCCGCCAGTGGTCAGTGTTTTTTGGTTTTGTTTTCTGTTTTTTTGTGCAGGTGGTGGGTAGGTTTAGCTGGTTAGGTGAGGTAGCGTGCCAGGCCTTTGGCCTTTGACCCTGCATCCATGCAGACGCCCTGACGCAAACTGAACTTGAGTTTTCCCCCAGCTGTTAGGGTTAGGGTTAGGGTTAGGGTTAGGGTTAGGTTAGGGTTAGGTAGGGAGGTAAAAACGACTTTCACCCTCATTAGTAACCACCCTCATTTGCATAAAGGGCATCTGATTGGCCGAATCTTAACTGTCCATATATCTGCAACGGTGTGTTTTATCTGTACGAAACTTGGTTTATATAGTAATTGATGTATGGCTAGTCGACTGGTGGTGGTTTGGTGCGCCTCTAGCGCCACCAGGTGTGTAGACACGGTACTGCACTTTATTTTTTAGATTTGTTTTTTTTTAACAGGGGTCTATTTTATAAATTGCTGTTGTATCTAGGGTTATTTTATATAGGGGTGGTCTATCCTGGTATATTTTGGGTAGGGTCTGTGTAGGTCCCGCCAGTGGTCAGTGTTTTTTGGTTTTGTTTTCTGTTTTTTTGTGCAGGTGGTGGGTAGGTTTAGCTGGTTAGGTGAGGTAGCGTGCCAGGCCTTTGGCCTTTGACCCTGCATCCATGCAGACGCCCTGACGCAAACTGAACTTGAGTTTTCCCCCAGCTGTTCACCTGTCAATGCAAAATGGTTGCATTTGCCGTGCATATCAGCACGAGTGCTGAAACAGCACCAATGCTGACAGGTAAGTGTCTATTTCTATAGATAGATTGATGGATGGAGTGATGGATGGATGGATGGATGGATGGATGGATGGATGGATGGATGGATGGATGGATGGATGGATGGATGGATGGATGGATAGATAGGTACATGAGTTGAAACAACTTTTTGTTAAAAAAAATGTTTTTGTTAAAAAAAATGTTTTTGTTTGAAAAAGTGAATGTTTTTTAGGCCTGTGTTACATTGATGGATGGAGTGATGGAGTGATGGATGGATGGATGGATGGATGGATAGATAGATGAATAGATGAATATATAGATACATGAGTTTAAACCACTTTTTGTTAAAAAAAATATGTTTTTGTTTGAAAAAGTGAATGTTTTTAGGCCTGTGTTATACATGGATGGATGGAGTGATGGATGGATGGATGGATGGATGGATAGATAGATAAATAGATAGATAGATGAATAGATGAATATATAGATACATGAGTTTAAACAACTTTTTGTTAAAAAAAAAAAAGTTTTTGTTTGAAAAAGTGAATGTTTTTAGGCCTGTGTTATACATGGATGGATGGAGTGATGGAGTGATGGAGTGATGGATGGATGGATGGATAGATAGATGGATAGATGGATAGATGGATAGATGGATAGATGAGTTTGATCGACTGTTTGTTCATATTTTTTTATTGTTTTGTGTTAAATATTGAAAGTAGTCTTTGGACTAATGGTTAGTTTGGGTTTAGGGTTAGTTTGAGGCTATGGTTAGGTTAGGGTTAAAATGGCATATAGGTAGGGAGGTAAAAACGACTTTCACCCTCATTAGTAACCACCCTCATTTGCATAAAGGGCATCTGATTGGCCGAATCTTAACTGTCCATATATCTGCAACGGTGTGTTTTATCTGTACGAAACTTGGTTTATATAGTAATTGATGTATGGCTAGTCGACTGGTGGTGGTTTGGTGCGCCTCTAGCGCCACCAGGTGTGTAGACACGGTACTGCACTTTATTTTTTAGATTTGTTTTTTTTTAACAGGGGTCTATTTTATAAATTGCTGTTGTATCTAGGGTTATTTTATATAGGGGTGGTCTATCCTGGTATATTTTGGGTAGGGTCTGTGTAGGTCCCGCCAGTGGTCAGTGTTTTTTGGTTTTGTTTTCTGTTTTTTTGTGCAGGTGGTGGGTAGGTTTAGCTGGTTAGGTGAGGTAGCGTGCCAGGCCTTTGGCCTTTGACCCTGCATCCATGCAGACGCCCTGACGCAAACTGAACTTGAGTTTTCCCCCAGCTGTTCACCTGTCAATGCAAAATGGTTGCATTTGCCGTGCATATCAGCACGAGTGCTGAAACAGCACCAATGCTGACAGGTAAGTGTCTATTTCTATAGATAGATTGATGGATGGAGTGATGGATGGATGGATGGATGGATGGATGGATGGATGGATGGATGGATGGATGGATGGATGGATGGATGGATAGATAGGTACATGAGTTGAAACAACTTTTTGTTAAAAAAAATGTTTTTGTTAAAAAAAATGTTTTTGTTTGAAAAAGTGAATGTTTTTTAGGCCTGTGTTACATTGATGGATGGAGTGATGGAGTGATGGATGGATGGATGGATGGATGGATAGATAGATGAATAGATGAATATATAGATACATGAGTTTAAACCACTTTTTGTTAAAAAAAATATGTTTTTGTTTGAAAAAGTGAATGTTTTTAGGCCTGTGTTATACATGGATGGATGGAGTGATGGATGGATGGATGGATGGATGGATAGATAGATAAATAGATAGATAGATGAATAGATGAATATATAGATACATGAGTTTAAACAACTTTTTGTTAAAAAAAAAAAAGTTTTTGTTTGAAAAAGTGAATGTTTTTAGGCCTGTGTTATACATGGATGGATGGAGTGATGGAGTGATGGAGTGATGGATGGATGGATGGATAGATAGATGGATAGATGGATAGATGGATAGATGGATAGATGAGTTTGATCGACTGTTTGTTCATATTTTTTTATTGTTTTGTGTTAAATATTGAAAGTAGTCTTTGGACTAATGGTTAGTTTGGGTTTAGGGTTAGTTTGAGGCTATGGTTAGGTTAGGGTTAAAATGGCATATAGGTAGGGAGGTAAAAACGACTTTCACCCTCATTAGTAACCACCCTCATTTGCATAAAGGGCATCTGATTGGCCGAATCTTAACTGTCCATATATCTGCAACGGTGTGTTTTATCTGTACGAAACTTGGTTTATATAGTAATTGATGTATGGCTAGTCGACTGGTGGTGGTTTGGTGCGCCTCTAGCGCCACCAGGTGTGTAGACACGGTACTGCACTTTATTTTTTAGATTTGTTTTTTTTTAACAGGGGTCTATTTTATAAATTGCTGTTGTATCTAGGGTTATTTTATATAGGGGTGGTCTATCCTGGTATATTTTGGGTAGGGTCTGTGTAGGTCCCGCCAGTGGTCAGTGTTTTTTGGTTTTGTTTTCTGTTTTTTTGTGCAGGTGGTGGGTAGGTTTAGCTGGTTAGGTGAGGTAGCGTGCCAGGCCTTTGGCCTTTGACCCTGCATCCATGCAGACGCCCTGACGCAAACTGAACTTGAGTTTTCCCCCAGCTGTTCACCTGTCAATGCAAAATGGTTGCATTTGCCGTGCATATCAGCACGAGTGCTGAAACAGCACCAATGCTGACAGGTAAGTGTCTATTTCTATAGATAGATTGATGGATGGAGTGATGGATGGATGGATGGATGGATGGATGGATGGATGGATGGATGGATGGATGGATGGATGGATGGATGGATGGATGGATAGATAGGTACATGAGTTGAAACAACTTTTTGTTAAAAAAAATGTTTTTGTTAAAAAAAATGTTTTTGTTTGAAAAAGTGAATGTTTTTTAGGCCTGTGTTACATTGATGGATGGAGTGATGGAGTGATGGATGGATGGATGGATGGATGGATAGATAGATGAATAGATGAATATATAGATACATGAGTTTAAACCACTTTTTGTTAAAAAAAATATGTTTTTGTTTGAAAAAGTGAATGTTTTTAGGCCTGTGTTATACATGGATGGATGGAGTGATGGATGGATGGATGGATGGATGGATAGATAGATAAATAGATAGATAGATGAATAGATGAATATATAGATACATGAGTTTAAACAACTTTTTGTTAAAAAAAAAAAAGTTTTTGTTTGAAAAAGTGAATGTTTTTAGGCCTGTGTTATACATGGATGGATGGAGTGATGGAGTGATGGAGTGATGGATGGATGGATGGATAGATAGATGGATAGATGGATAGATGGATAGATGGATAGATGAGTTTGATCGACTGTTTGTTCATATTTTTTTATTGTTTTGTGTTAAATATTGAAAGTAGTCTTTGGACTAATGGTTAGTTTGGGTTTAGGGTTAGTTTGAGGCTATGGTTAGGTTAGGGTTAAAATGGCATATAGGTAGGGAGGTAAAAACGACTTTCACCCTCATTAGTAACCACCCTCATTTGCATAAAGGGCATCTGATTGGCCGAATCTTAACTGTCCATATATCTGCAACGGTGTGTTTTATCTGTACGAAACTTGGTTTATATAGTAATTGATGTATGGCTAGTCGACTGGTGGTGGTTTGGTGCGCCTCTAGCGCCACCAGGTGTGTAGACACGGTACTGCACTTTATTTTTTAGATTTGTTTTTTTTTAACAGGGGTCTATTTTATAAATTGCTGTTGTATCTAGGGTTATTTTATATAGGGGTGGTCTATCCTGGTATATTTTGGGTAGGGTCTGTGTAGGTCCCGCCAGTGGTCAGTGTTTTTTGGTTTTGTTTTCTGTTTTTTTGTGCAGGTGGTGGGTAGGTTTAGCTGGTTAGGTGAGGTAGCGTGCCAGGCCTTTGGCCTTTGACCCTGCATCCATGCAGACGCCCTGACGCAAACTGAACTTGAGTTTTCCCCCAGCTGTTCACCTGTCAATGCAAAATGGTTGCATTTGCCGTGCATATCAGCACGAGTGCTGAAACAGCACCAATGCTGACAGGTAAGTGTCTATTTCTATAGATAGATTGATGGATGGAGTGATGGATGGATGGATGGATGGATGGATGGATGGATGGATGGATGGATGGATGGATGGATGGATGGATGGATAGATAGGTACATGAGTTGAAACAACTTTTTGTTAAAAAAAATGTTTTTGTTAAAAAAAATGTTTTTGTTTGAAAAAGTGAATGTTTTTTAGGCCTGTGTTACATTGATGGATGGAGTGATGGAGTGATGGATGGATGGATGGATGGATGGATAGATAGATGAATAGATGAATATATAGATACATGAGTTTAAACCACTTTTTGTTAAAAAAAATATGTTTTTGTTTGAAAAAGTGAATGTTTTTAGGCCTGTGTTATACATGGATGGATGGAGTGATGGATGGATGGATGGATGGATGGATAGATAGATAAATAGATAGATAGATGAATAGATGAATATATAGATACATGAGTTTAAACAACTTTTTGTTAAAAAAAAAAAAGTTTTTGTTTGAAAAAGTGAATGTTTTTAGGCCTGTGTTATACATGGATGGATGGAGTGATGGAGTGATGGAGTGATGGATGGATGGATGGATAGATAGATGGATAGATGGATAGATGGATAGATGGATAGATGAGTTTGATCGACTGTTTGTTCATATTTTTTTATTGTTTTGTGTTAAATATTGAAAGTAGTCTTTGGACTAATGGTTAGTTTGGGTTTAGGGTTAGTTTGAGGCTATGGTTAGGTTAGGGTTAAAATGGCATATAGGTAGGGAGGTAAAAACGACTTTCACCCTCATTAGTAACCACCCTCATTTGCATAAAGGGCATCTGATTGGCCGAATCTTAACTGTCCATATATCTGCAACGGTGTGTTTTATCTGTACGAAACTTGGTTTATATAGTAATTGATGTATGGCTAGTCGACTGGTGGTGGTTTGGTGCGCCTCTAGCGCCACCAGGTGTGTAGACACGGTACTGCACTTTATTTTTTAGATTTGTTTTTTTTTAACAGGGGTCTATTTTATAAATTGCTGTTGTATCTAGGGTTATTTTATATAGGGGTGGTCTATCCTGGTATATTTTGGGTAGGGTCTGTGTAGGTCCCGCCAGTGGTCAGTGTTTTTTGGTTTTGTTTTCTGTTTTTTTGTGCAGGTGGTGGGTAGGTTTAGCTGGTTAGGTGAGGTAGCGTGCCAGGCCTTTGGCCTTTGACCCTGCATCCATGCAGACGCCCTGACGCAAACTGAACTTGAGTTTTCCCCCAGCTGTTCACCTGTCAATGCAAAATGGTTGCATTTGCCGTGCATATCAGCACGAGTGCTGAAACAGCACCAATGCTGACAGGTAAGTGTCTATTTCTATAGATAGATTGATGGATGGAGTGATGGATGGATGGATGGATGGATGGATGGATGGATGGATGGATGGATAGATAGGTACATGAGTTTAAACAACTTTTTGTTAAAAAAAATGTTTTTGTTAAAAAAAATGTTTTTGTTTGAAAAAGTGAATGTTTTTTAGGCCTGTGTTACATTGATGGATGGAGTGATGGAGTGATGGATGGATGGATGGATGGATGGATAGATAGATGAATAGATGAATATATAGATACATGAGTTTAAACCACTTTTTGTTAAAAAAAATATGTTTTTGTTTGAAAAAGTGAATGTTTTTAGGCCTGTGTTATACATGGATGGATGGAGTGATGGATGGATGGATGGATGGATGGATAGATAGATAAATAGATAGATAGATGAATAGATGAATATATAGATACATGAGTTTAAACAACTTTTTGTTAAAAAAAAAAAAGTTTTTGTTTGAAAAAGTGAATGTTTTTAGGCCTGTGTTATACATGGATGGATGGAGTGATGGAGTGATGGAGTGATGGATGGATGGATGGATAGATAGATGGATAGATGGATAGATGGATAGATGGATAGATGAGTTTGATCGACTGTTTGTTCATATTTTTTTATTGTTTTGTGTTAAATATTGAAAGTAGTCTTTGGACTAATGGTTAGTTTGGGTTTAGGGTTAGTTTGGGGCTATGGTTAGGTTAGGGTTAAAATGGCATATAGGTAGGGAGGTAAAAACGACTTTCACCCTCATTAGTAACCACCCTCATTTGCATAAAGGGCATCTGATTGGCCGAATCTTAACTGTCCATATATCTGCAACGGTGTGTTTTATCTGTACGAAACTTGGTTTATATAGTAATTGATGTATGGCTAGTCGACTGGTGGTGGTTTGGTGCGCCTCTAGCGCCACCAGGTGTGTAGACACGGTACTGCACTTTATTTTTTAGATTTGTTTTTTTTTAACAGGGGTCTATTTTATAAATTGCTGTTGTATCTAGGGTTATTTTATATAGGGGTGGTCTATCCTGGTATATTTTGGGTAGGGTCTGTGTAGGTCCCGCCAGTGGTCAGTGTTTTTTGGTTTTGTTTTCTGTTTTTTTGTGCAGGTGGTGGGTAGGTTTAGCTGGTTAGGTGAGGTAGCGTGCCAGGCCTTTGGCCTTTGACCCTGCATCCATGCAGACGCCCTGACGCAAACTGAACTTGAGTTTTCCCCCAGCTGTTCACCTGTCAATGCAAAATGGTTGCATTTGCCGTGCATATCAGCACGAGTGCTGAAACAGCACCAATGCTGACAGGTAAGTGTCTATTTCTATAGATAGATTGATGGATGGAGTGATGGATGGATGGATGGATGGATGGATGGATGGATGGATGGATGGATGGATGGATGGATGGATGGATGGATAGATAGGTACATGAGTTGAAACAACTTTTTGTTAAAAAAAATGTTTTTGTTAAAAAAAATGTTTTTGTTTGAAAAAGTGAATGTTTTTTAGGCCTGTGTTACATTGATGGATGGAGTGATGGAGTGATGGATGGATGGATGGATGGATGGATAGATAGATGAATAGATGAATATATAGATACATGAGTTTAAACCACTTTTTGTTAAAAAAAATATGTTTTTGTTTGAAAAAGTGAATGTTTTTAGGCCTGTGTTATACATGGATGGATGGAGTGATGGATGGATGGATGGATGGATGGATAGATAGATAAATAGATAGATAGATGAATAGATGAATATATAGATACATGAGTTTAAACAACTTTTTGTTAAAAAAAAAAAAGTTTTTGTTTGAAAAAGTGAATGTTTTTAGGCCTGTGTTATACATGGATGGATGGAGTGATGGAGTGATGGAGTGATGGATGGATGGATGGATAGATAGATGGATAGATGGATAGATGGATAGATGGATAGATGAGTTTGATCGACTGTTTGTTCATATTTTTTTATTGTTTTGTGTTAAATATTGAAAGTAGTCTTTGGACTAATGGTTAGTTTGGGTTTAGGGTTAGTTTGAGGCTATGGTTAGGTTAGGGTTAAAATGGCATATAGGTAGGGAGGTAAAAACGACTTTCACCCTCATTAGTAACCACCCTCATTTGCATAAAGGGCATCTGATTGGCCGAATCTTAACTGTCCATATATCTGCAACGGTGTGTTTTATCTGTACGAAACTTGGTTTATATAGTAATTGATGTATGGCTAGTCGACTGGTGGTGGTTTGGTGCGCCTCTAGCGCCACCAGGTGTGTAGACACGGTACTGCACTTTATTTTTTAGATTTGTTTTTTTTTAACAGGGGTCTATTTTATAAATTGCTGTTGTATCTAGGGTTATTTTATATAGGGGTGGTCTATCCTGGTATATTTTGGGTAGGGTCTGTGTAGGTCCCGCCAGTGGTCAGTGTTTTTTGGTTTTGTTTTCTGTTTTTTTGTGCAGGTGGTGGGTAGGTTTAGCTGGTTAGGTGAGGTAGCGTGCCAGGCCTTTGGCCTTTGACCCTGCATCCATGCAGACGCCCTGACGCAAACTGAACTTGAGTTTTCCCCCAGCTGTTCACCTGTCAATGCAAAATGGTTGCATTTGCCGTGCATATCAGCACGAGTGCTGAAACAGCACCAATGCTGACAGGTAAGTGTCTATTTCTATAGATAGATTGATGGATGGAGTGATGGATGGATGGATGGATGGATGGATGGATGGATGGATGGATGGATGGATGGATGGATGGATGGATGGATGGATAGATAGGTACATGAGTTGAAACAACTTTTTGTTAAAAAAAATTTTTTTGTTAAAAAAAATGTTTTTGTTTGAAAAAGTGAATGTTTTTTAGGCCTGTGTTACATTGATGGATGGAGTGATGGAGTGATGGATGGATGGATGGATGGATGGATAGATAGATGAATAGATGAATATATAGATACATGAGTTTAAACCACTTTTTGTTAAAAAAAATATGTTTTTGTTTGAAAAAGTGAATGTTTTTAGGCCTGTGTTATACATGGATGGATGGAGTGATGGATGGATGGATGGATGGATGGATAGATAGATAAATAGATAGATAGATGAATAGATGAATATATAGATACATGAGTTTAAACAACTTTTTGTTAAAAAAAAAAAAGTTTTTGTTTGAAAAAGTGAATGTTTTTAGGCCTGTGTTATACATGGATGGATGGAGTGATGGAGTGATGGAGTGATGGATGGATGGATGGATAGATAGATGGATAGATGGATAGATGGATAGATGGATAGATGAGTTTGATCGACTGTTTGTTCATATTTTTTTATTGTTTTGTGTTAAATATTGAAAGTAGTCTTTGGACTAATGGTTAGTTTGGGTTTAGGGTTAGTTTGAGGCTATGGTTAGGTTAGGGTTAAAATGGCATATAGGTAGGGAGGTAAAAACGACTTTCACCCTCATTAGTAACCACCCTCATTTGCATAAAGGGCATCTGATTGGCCGAATCTTAACTGTCCATATATCTGCAACGGTGTGTTTTATCTGTACGAAACTTGGTTTATATAGTAATTGATGTATGGCTAGTCGACTGGTGGTGGTTTGGTGCGCCTCTAGCGCCACCAGGTGTGTAGACACGGTACTGCACTTTATTTTTTAGATTTGTTTTTTTTTAACAGGGGTCTATTTTATAAATTGCTGTTGTATCTAGGGTTATTTTATATAGGGGTGGTCTATCCTGGTATATTTTGGGTAGGGTCTGTGTAGGTCCCGCCAGTGGTCAGTGTTTTTTGGTTTTGTTTTCTGTTTTTTTGTGCAGGTGGTGGGTAGGTTTAGCTGGTTAGGTGAGGTAGCGTGCCAGGCCTTTGGCCTTTGACCCTGCATCCATGCAGACGCCCTGACGCAAACTGAACTTGAGTTTTCCCCCAGCTGTTCACCTGTCAATGCAAAATGGTTGCATTTGCCGTGCATATCAGCACGAGTGCTGAAACAGCACCAATGCTGACAGGTAAGTGTCTATTTCTATAGATAGATTGATGGATGGAGTGATGGATGGATGGATGGATGGATGGATGGATGGATGGATGGATGGATGGATGGATGGATGGATGGATGGATAGATAGGTACATGAGTTGAAACAACTTTTTGTTAAAAAAAATGTTTTTGTTAAAAAAAATGTTTTTGTTTGAAAAAGTGAATGTTTTTTAGGCCTGTGTTACATTGATGGATGGAGTGATGGAGTGATGGATGGATGGATGGATGGATGGATAGATAGATGAATAGATGAATATATAGATACATGAGTTTAAACCACTTTTTGTTAAAAAAAATATGTTTTTGTTTGAAAAAGTGAATGTTTTTAGGCCTGTGTTATACATGGATGGATGGAGTGATGGATGGATGGATGGATGGATGGATAGATAGATAAATAGATAGATAGATGAATAGATGAATATATAGATACATGAGTTTAAACAACTTTTTGTAAAAAAAAAAAAAGTTTTTGTTTGAAAAAGTGAATGTTTTTAGGCCTGTGTTATACATGGATGGATGGAGTGATGGAGTGATGGAGTGATGGATGGATGGATGGATAGATAGATGGATAGATGGATAGATGGATAGATGGATAGATGAGTTTGATCGACTGTTTGTTCATATTTTTTTATTGTTTTGTGTTAAATATTGAAAGTAGTCTTTGGACTAATGGTTAGTTTGGGTTTAGGGTTAGTTTGAGGCTATGGTTAGGTTAGGGTTAAAATGGCATATAGGTAGGGAGGTAAAAACGACTTTCACCCTCATTAGTAACCACCCTCATTTGCATAAAGGGCATCTGATTGGCCGAATCTTAACTGTCCATATATCTGCAACGGTGTGTTTTATCTGTACGAAACTTGGTTTATATAGTAATTGATGTATGGCTAGTTAGGGTTAGGGTTAGAGTTAGGGTTAGGGTTAGGGTTAGGGTTAGGTAGGGAGGTAAAAACGACTTTCACCCTCATTAGTAACCACCCTCATTTGCATAAAGGGCATCTGATTGGCCGAATCTTAACTGTCCATATATCTGCAACGGTGTGTTTTATCTGTACGAAACTTGGTTTATATAGTAATTGATGTATGGCTAGTCGACTGGTGGTGGTTTGGTGCGCCTCTAGCGCCACCAGGTGTGTAGACACGGTACTGCACTTTATTTTTTAGATTTGTTTTTTTTTAACAGGGGTCTATTTTATAAATTGCTGTTGTATCTAGGGTTATTTTATATAGGGGTGGTCTATCCTGGTATATTTTGGGTAGGGTCTGTGTAGGTCCCGCCAGTGGTCAGTGTTTTTTGGTTTTGTTTTCTGTTTTTTTGTGCAGGTGGTGGGTAGGTTTAGCTGGTTAGGTGAGGTAGCGTGCCAGGCCTTTGGCCTTTGACCCTGCATCCATGCAGACGCCCTGACGCAAACTGAACTTGAGTTTTCCCCCAGCTGTTCACCTGTCAATGCAAAATGGTTGCATTTGCCGTGCATATCAGCACGAGTGCTGAAACAGCACCAATGCTGACAGGTAAGTGTCTATTTCTATAGATAGATTGATGGATGGAGTGATGGATGGATGGATGGATGGATGGATGGATGGATGGATGGATGGATGGATGGATGGATGGATGGATGGATAGATAGGTACATGAGTTGAAACAACTTTTTGTTAAAAAAAATGTTTTTGTTAAAAAAAATGTTTTTGTTTGAAAAAGTGAATGTTTTTTAGGCCTGTGTTACATTGATGGATGGAGTGATGGAGTGATGGATGGATGGATGGATGGATGGATAGATAGATGAATAGATGAATATATAGATACATGAGTTTAAACCACTTTTTGTTAAAAAAAATATGTTTTTGTTTGAAAAAGTGAATGTTTTTAGGCCTGTGTTATACATGGATGGATGGAGTGATGGATGGATGGATGGATGGATGGATAGATAGATAAATAGATAGATAGATGAATAGATGAATATATAGATACATGAGTTTAAACAACTTTTTGTTAAAAAAAAAAAAGTTTTTGTTTGAAAAAGTGAATGTTTTTAGGCCTGTGTTATACATGGATGGATGGAGTGATGGAGTGATGGAGTGATGGATGGATGGATGGATAGATAGATGGATAGATGGATAGATGGATAGATGGATAGATGAGTTTGATCGACTGTTTGTTCATATTTTTTTATTGTTTTGTGTTAAATATTGAAAGTAGTCTTTGGACTAATGGTTAGTTTGGGTTTAGGGTTAGTTTGAGGCTATGGTTAGGTTAGGGTTAAAATGGCATATAGGTAGGGAGGTAAAAACGACTTTCACCCTCATTAGTAACCACCCTCATTTGCATAAAGGGCATCTGATTGGCCGAATCTTAACTGTCCATATATCTGCAACGGTGTGTTTTATCTGTACGAAACTTGGTTTATATAGTAATTGATGTATGGCTAGTCGACTGGTGGTGGTTTGGTGCGCCTCTAGCGCCACCAGGTGTGTAGACACGGTACTGCACTTTATTTTTTAGATTTGTTTTTTTTTAACAGGGGTCTATTTTATAAATTGCTGTTGTATCTAGGGTTATTTTATATAGGGGTGGTCTATCCTGGTATATTTTGGGTAGGGTCTGTGTAGGTCCCGCCAGTGGTCAGTGTTTTTTGGTTTTGTTTTCTGTTTTTTTGTGCAGGTGGTGGGTAGGTTTAGCTGGTTAGGTGAGGTAGCGTGCCAGGCCTTTGGCCTTTGACCCTGCATCCATGCAGACGCCCTGACGCAAACTGAACTTGAGTTTTCCCCCAGCTGTTCACCTGTCAATGCAAAATGGTTGCATTTGCCGTGCATATCAGCACGAGTGCTGAAACAGCACCAATGCTGACAGGTAAGTGTCTATTTCTATAGATAGATTGATGGATGGAGTGATGGATGGATGGATGGATGGATGGATGGATGGATGGATGGATGGATGGATGGATGGATGGATGGATGGATGGATAGATAGGTACATGAGTTGAAACAACTTTTTGTTAAAAAAAATGTTTTTGTTAAAAAAAATGTTTTTGTTTGAAAAAGTGAATGTTTTTTAGGCCTGTGTTACATTGATGGATGGAGTGATGGAGTGATGGATGGATGGATGGATGGATGGATAGATAGATGAATAGATGAATATATAGATACATGAGTTTAAACCACTTTTTGTTAAAAAAAATATGTTTTTGTTTGAAAAAGTGAATGTTTTTAGGCCTGTGTTATACATGGATGGATGGAGTGATGGATGGATGGATGGATGGATGGATAGATAGATAAATAGATAGATAGATGAATAGATGAATATATAGATACATGAGTTTAAACAACTTTTTGTTAAAAAAAAAAAAGTTTTTGTTTGAAAAAGTGAATGTTTTTAGGCCTGTGTTATACATGGATGGATGGAGTGATGGAGTGATGGAGTGATGGATGGATGGATGGATAGATAGATGGATAGATGGATAGATGGATAGATGGATAGATGAGTTTGATCGACTGTTTGTTCATATTTTTTTATTGTTTTGTGTTAAATATTGAAAGTAGTCTTTGGACTAATGGTTAGTTTGGGTTTAGGGTTAGTTTGAGGCTATGGTTAGGTTAGGGTTAAAATGGCATATAGGTAGGGAGGTAAAAACGACTTTCACCCTCATTAGTAACCACCCTCATTTGCATAAAGGGCATCTGATTGGCCGAATCTTAACTGTCCATATATCTGCAACGGTGTGTTTTATCTGTACGAAACTTGGTTTATATAGTAATTGATGTATGGCTAGTCGACTGGTGGTGGTTTGGTGCGCCTCTAGCGCCACCAGGTGTGTAGACACGGTACTGCACTTTATTTTTTAGATTTGTTTTTTTTTAACAGGGGTCTATTTTATAAATTGCTGTTGTATCTAGGGTTATTTTATATAGGGGTGGTCTATCCTGGTATATTTTGGGTAGGGTCTGTGTAGGTCCCGCCAGTGGTCAGTGTTTTTTGGTTTTGTTTTCTGTTTTTTTGTGCAGGTGGTGGGTAGGTTTAGCTGGTTAGGTGAGGTAGCGTGCCAGGCCTTTGGCCTTTGACCCTGCATCCATGCAGACGCCCTGACGCAAACTGAACTTGAGTTTTCCCCCAGCTGTTCACCTGTCAATGCAAAATGGTTGCATTTGCCGTGCATATCAGCACGAGTGCTGAAACAGCACCAATGCTGACAGGTAAGTGTCTATTTCTATAGATAGATTGATGGATGGAGTGATGGATGGATGGATGGATGGATGGATGGATGGATGGATGGATGGATGGATGGATGGATGGATGGATGGATAGATAGGTACATGAGTTGAAACAACTTTTTGTTAAAAAAAATGTTTTTGTTAAAAAAAATGTTTTTGTTTGAAAAAGTGAATGTTTTTTAGGCCTGTGTTACATTGATGGATGGAGTGATGGAGTGATGGATGGATGGATGGATGGATGGATAGATAGATGAATAGATGAATATATAGATACATGAGTTTAAACCACTTTTTGTTAAAAAAAATATGTTTTTGTTTGAAAAAGTGAATGTTTTTAGGCCTGTGTTATACATGGATGGATGGAGTGATGGATGGATGGATGGATGGATGGATAGATAGATAAATAGATAGATAGATGAATAGATGAATATATAGATACATGAGTTTAAACAACTTTTTGTTAAAAAAAAAAAAGTTTTTGTTTGAAAAAGTGAATGTTTTTAGGCCTGTGTTATACATGGATGGATGGAGTGATGGAGTGATGGAGTGATGGATGGATGGATGGATAGATAGATGGATAGATGGATAGATGGATAGATGGATAGATGAGTTTGATCGACTGTTTGTTCATATTTTTTTATTGTTTTGTGTTAAATATTGAAAGTAGTCTTTGGACTAATGGTTAGTTTGGGTTTAGGGTTAGTTTGGGGCTATGGTTAGGTTAGGGTTAAAATGGCATATAGGTAGGGAGGTAAAAACGACTTTCACCCTCATTAGTAACCACCCTCATTTGCATAAAGGGCATCTGATTGGCCGAATCTTAACTGTCCATATATCTGCAACGGTGTGTTTTATCTGTACGAAACTTGGTTTATATAGTAATTGATGTATGGCTAGTCGACTGGTGGTGGTTTGGTGCGCCTCTAGCGCCACCAGGTGTGTAGACACGGTACTGCACTTTATTTTTTAGATTTGTTTTTTTTTAACAGGGGTCTATTTTATAAATTGCTGTTGTATCTAGGGTTATTTTATATAGGGGTGGTCTATCCTGGTATATTTTGGGTAGGGTCTGTGTAGGTCCCGCCAGTGGTCAGTGTTTTTTGGTTTTGTTTTCTGTTTTTTTGTGCAGGTGGTGGGTAGGTTTAGCTGGTTAGGTGAGGTAGCGTGCCAGGCCTTTGGCCTTTGACCCTGCATCCATGCAGACGCCCTGACGCAAACTGAACTTGAGTTTTCCCCCAGCTGTTCACCTGTCAATGCAAAATGGTTGCATTTGCCGTGCATATCAGCACGAGTGCTGAAACAGCACCAATGCTGACAGGTAAGTGTCTATTTCTATAGATAGATTGATGGATGGAGTGATGGATGGATGGATGGATGGATGGATGGATGGATGGATGGATGGATGGATGGATGGATGGATGGATGGATGGATAGATAGGTACATGAGTTGAAACAACTTTTTGTTAAAAAAAATGTTTTTGTTAAAAAAAATGTTTTTGTTTGAAAAAGTGAATGTTTTTTAGGCCTGTGTTACATTGATGGATGGAGTGATGGAGTGATGGATGGATGGATGGATGGATGGATAGATAGATGAATAGATGAATATATAGATACATGAGTTTAAACCACTTTTTGTTAAAAAAAATATGTTTTTGTTTGAAAAAGTGAATGTTTTTAGGCCTGTGTTATACATGGATGGATGGAGTGATGGATGGATGGATGGATGGATGGATAGATAGATAAATAGATAGATAGATGAATAGATGAATATATAGATACATGAGTTTAAACAACTTTTTGTTAAAAAAAAAAAAGTTTTTGTTTGAAAAAGTGAATGTTTTTAGGCCTGTGTTATACATGGATGGATGGAGTGATGGAGTGATGGAGTGATGGATGGATGGATGGATAGATAGATGGATAGATGGATAGATGGATAGATGGATAGATGAGTTTGATCGACTGTTTGTTCATATTTTTTTATTGTTTTGTGTTAAATATTGAAAGTAGTCTTTGGACTAATGGTTAGTTTGGGTTTAGGGTTAGTTTGAGGCTATGGTTAGGTTAGGGTTAAAATGGCATATAGGTAGGGAGGTAAAAACGACTTTCACCCTCATTAGTAACCACCCTCATTTGCATAAAGGGCATCTGATTGGCCGAATCTTAACTGTCCATATATCTGCAACGGTGTGTTTTATCTGTACGAAACTTGGTTTATATAGTAATTGATGTATGGCTAGTCGACTGGTGGTGGTTTGGTGCGCCTCTAGCGCCACCAGGTGTGTAGACACGGTACTGCACTTTATTTTTTAGATTTGTTTTTTTTTAACAGGGGTCTATTTTATAAATTGCTGTTGTATCTAGGGTTATTTTATATAGGGGTGGTCTATCCTGGTATATTTTGGGTAGGGTCTGTGTAGGTCCCGCCAGTGGTCAGTGTTTTTTGGTTTTGTTTTCTGTTTTTTTGTGCAGGTGGTGGGTAGGTTTAGCTGGTTAGGTGAGGTAGCGTGCCAGGCCTTTGGCCTTTGACCCTGCATCCATGCAGACGCCCTGACGCAAACTGAACTTGAGTTTTCCCCCAGCTGTTCACCTGTCAATGCAAAATGGTTGCATTTGCCGTGCATATCAGCACGAGTGCTGAAACAGCACCAATGCTGACAGGTAAGTGTCTATTTCTATAGATAGATTGATGGATGGAGTGATGGATGGATGGATGGATGGATGGATGGATGGATGGATGGATGGATGGATGGATGGATGGATGGATGGATGGATAGATAGGTACATGAGTTGAAACAACTTTTTGTTAAAAAAAATTTTTTTGTTAAAAAAAATGTTTTTGTTTGAAAAAGTGAATGTTTTTTAGGCCTGTGTTACATTGATGGATGGAGTGATGGAGTGATGGATGGATGGATGGATGGATGGATAGATAGATGAATAGATGAATATATAGATACATGAGTTTAAACCACTTTTTGTTAAAAAAAATATGTTTTTGTTTGAAAAAGTGAATGTTTTTAGGCCTGTGTTATACATGGATGGATGGAGTGATGGATGGATGGATGGATGGATGGATAGATAGATAAATAGATAGATAGATGAATAGATGAATATATAGATACATGAGTTTAAACAACTTTTTGTTAAAAAAAAAAAAGTTTTTGTTTGAAAAAGTGAATGTTTTTAGGCCTGTGTTATACATGGATGGATGGAGTGATGGAGTGATGGAGTGATGGATGGATGGATGGATAGATAGATGGATAGATGGATAGATGGATAGATGGATAGATGAGTTTGATCGACTGTTTGTTCATATTTTTTTATTGTTTTGTGTTAAATATTGAAAGTAGTCTTTGGACTAATGGTTAGTTTGGGTTTAGGGTTAGTTTGAGGCTATGGTTAGGTTAGGGTTAAAATGGCATATAGGTAGGGAGGTAAAAACGACTTTCACCCTCATTAGTAACCACCCTCATTTGCATAAAGGGCATCTGATTGGCCGAATCTTAACTGTCCATATATCTGCAACGGTGTGTTTTATCTGTACGAAACTTGGTTTATATAGTAATTGATGTATGGCTAGTCGACTGGTGGTGGTTTGGTGCGCCTCTAGCGCCACCAGGTGTGTAGACACGGTACTGCACTTTATTTTTTAGATTTGTTTTTTTTTAACAGGGGTCTATTTTATAAATTGCTGTTGTATCTAGGGTTATTTTATATAGGGGTGGTCTATCCTGGTATATTTTGGGTAGGGTCTGTGTAGGTCCCGCCAGTGGTCAGTGTTTTTTGGTTTTGTTTTCTGTTTTTTTGTGCAGGTGGTGGGTAGGTTTAGCTGGTTAGGTGAGGTAGCGTGCCAGGCCTTTGGCCTTTGACCCTGCATCCATGCAGACGCCCTGACGCAAACTGAACTTGAGTTTTCCCCCAGCTGTTCACCTGTCAATGCAAAATGGTTGCATTTGCCGTGCATATCAGCACGAGTGCTGAAACAGCACCAATGCTGACAGGTAAGTGTCTATTTCTATAGATAGATTGATGGATGGAGTGATGGATGGATGGATGGATGGATGGATGGATGGATGGATGGATGGATGGATAGATAGGTACATGAGTTTAAACAACTTTTTGTTAAAAAAAATGTTTTTGTTAAAAAAAATGTTTTTGTTTGAAAAAGTGAATGTTTTTTAGGCCTGTGTTACATTGATGGATGGAGTGATGGAGTGATGGATGGATGGATGGATGGATGGATAGATAGATGAATAGATGAATATATAGATACATGAGTTTAAACCACTTTTTGTTAAAAAAAATATGTTTTTGTTTGAAAAAGTGAATGTTTTTAGGCCTGTGTTATACATGGATGGATGGAGTGATGGATGGATGGATGGATGGATGGATAGATAGATAAATAGATAGATAGATGAATAGATGAATATATAGATACATGAGTTTAAACAACTTTTTGTTAAAAAAAAAAAAGTTTTTGTTTGAAAAAGTGAATGTTTTTAGGCCTGTGTTATACATGGATGGATGGAGTGATGGAGTGATGGAGTGATGGATGGATGGATGGATAGATAGATGGATAGATGGATAGATGGATAGATGGATAGATGAGTTTGATCGACTGTTTGTTCATATTTTTTTATTGTTTTGTGTTAAATATTGAAAGTAGTCTTTGGACTAATGGTTAGTTTGGGTTTAGGGTTAGTTTGGGGCTATGGTTAGGTTAGGGTTAAAATGGCATATAGGTAGGGAGGTAAAAACGACTTTCACCCTCATTAGTAACCACCCTCATTTGCATAAAGGGCATCTGATTGGCCGAATCTTAACTGTCCATATATCTGCAACGGTGTGTTTTATCTGTACGAAACTTGGTTTATATAGTAATTGATGTATGGCTAGTCGACTGGTGGTGGTTTGGTGCGCCTCTAGCGCCACCAGGTGTGTAGACACGGTACTGCACTTTATTTTTTAGATTTGTTTTTTTTTAACAGGGGTCTATTTTATAAATTGCTGTTGTATCTAGGGTTATTTTATATAGGGGTGGTCTATCCTGGTATATTTTGGGTAGGGTCTGTGTAGGTCCCGCCAGTGGTCAGTGTTTTTTGGTTTTGTTTTCTGTTTTTTTGTGCAGGTGGTGGGTAGGTTTAGCTGGTTAGGTGAGGTAGCGTGCCAGGCCTTTGGCCTTTGACCCTGCATCCATGCAGACGCCCTGACGCAAACTGAACTTGAGTTTTCCCCCAGCTGTTCACCTGTCAATGCAAAATGGTTGCATTTGCCGTGCATATCAGCACGAGTGCTGAAACAGCACCAATGCTGACAGGTAAGTGTCTATTTCTATAGATAGATTGATGGATGGAGTGATGGATGGATGGATGGATGGATGGATGGATGGATGGATGGATGGATGGATGGATGGATGGATGGATGGATAGATAGGTACATGAGTTGAAACAACTTTTTGTTAAAAAAAATGTTTTTGTTAAAAAAAATGTTTTTGTTTGAAAAAGTGAATGTTTTTTAGGCCTGTGTTACATTGATGGATGGAGTGATGGAGTGATGGATGGATGGATGGATGGATGGATAGATAGATGAATAGATGAATATATAGATACATGAGTTTAAACCACTTTTTGTTAAAAAAAATATGTTTTTGTTTGAAAAAGTGAATGTTTTTAGGCCTGTGTTATACATGGATGGATGGAGTGATGGATGGATGGATGGATGGATGGATAGATAGATAAATAGATAGATAGATGAATAGATGAATATATAGATACATGAGTTTAAACAACTTTTTGTTAAAAAAAAAAAAGTTTTTGTTTGAAAAAGTGAATGTTTTTAGGCCTGTGTTATACATGGATGGATGGAGTGATGGAGTGATGGAGTGATGGATGGATGGATGGATAGATAGATGGATAGATGGATAGATGGATAGATGGATAGATGAGTTTGATCGACTGTTTGTTCATATTTTTTTATTGTTTTGTGTTAAATATTGAAAGTAGTCTTTGGACTAATGGTTAGTTTGGGTTTAGGGTTAGTTTGAGGCTATGGTTAGGTTAGGGTTAAAATGGCATATAGGTAGGGAGGTAAAAACGACTTTCACCCTCATTAGTAACCACCCTCATTTGCATAAAGGGCATCTGATTGGCCGAATCTTAACTGTCCATATATCTGCAACGGTGTGTTTTATCTGTACGAAACTTGGTTTATATAGTAATTGATGTATGGCTAGTCGACTGGTGGTGGTTTGGTGCGCCTCTAGCGCCACCAGGTGTGTAGACACGGTACTGCACTTTATTTTTTAGATTTGTTTTTTTTTAACAGGGGTCTATTTTATAAATTGCTGTTGTATCTAGGGTTATTTTATATAGGGGTGGTCTATCCTGGTATATTTTGGGTAGGGTCTGTGTAGGTCCCGCCAGTGGTCAGTGTTTTTTGGTTTTGTTTTCTGTTTTTTTGTGCAGGTGGTGGGTAGGTTTAGCTGGTTAGGTGAGGTAGCGTGCCAGGCCTTTGGCCTTTGACCCTGCATCCATGCAGACGCCCTGACGCAAACTGAACTTGAGTTTTCCCCCAGCTGTTCACCTGTCAATGCAAAATGGTTGCATTTGCCGTGCATATCAGCACGAGTGCTGAAACAGCACCAATGCTGACAGGTAAGTGTCTATTTCTATAGATAGATTGATGGATGGAGTGATGGATGGATGGATGGATGGATGGATGGATGGATGGATGGATGGATGGATGGATGGATGGATGGATGGATGGATAGATAGGTACATGAGTTGAAACAACTTTTTGTTAAAAAAAATTTTTTTGTTAAAAAAAATGTTTTTGTTTGAAAAAGTGAATGTTTTTTAGGCCTGTGTTACATTGATGGATGGAGTGATGGAGTGATGGATGGATGGATGGATGGATGGATAGATAGATGAATAGATGAATATATAGATACATGAGTTTAAACCACTTTTTGTTAAAAAAAATATGTTTTTGTTTGAAAAAGTGAATGTTTTTAGGCCTGTGTTATACATGGATGGATGGAGTGATGGATGGATGGATGGATGGATGGATAGATAGATAAATAGATAGATAGATGAATAGATGAATATATAGATACATGAGTTTAAACAACTTTTTGTTAAAAAAAAAAAAGTTTTTGTTTGAAAAAGTGAATGTTTTTAGGCCTGTGTTATACATGGATGGATGGAGTGATGGAGTGATGGAGTGATGGATGGATGGATGGATAGATAGATGGATAGATGGATAGATGGATAGATGGATAGATGAGTTTGATCGACTGTTTGTTCATATTTTTTTATTGTTTTGTGTTAAATATTGAAAGTAGTCTTTGGACTAATGGTTAGTTTGGGTTTAGGGTTAGTTTGAGGCTATGGTTAGGTTAGGGTTAAAATGGCATATAGGTAGGGAGGTAAAAACGACTTTCACCCTCATTAGTAACCACCCTCATTTGCATAAAGGGCATCTGATTGGCCGAATCTTAACTGTCCATATATCTGCAACGGTGTGTTTTATCTGTACGAAACTTGGTTTATATAGTAATTGATGTATGGCTAGTCGACTGGTGGTGGTTTGGTGCGCCTCTAGCGCCACCAGGTGTGTAGACACGGTACTGCACTTTATTTTTTAGATTTGTTTTTTTTTAACAGGGGTCTATTTTATAAATTGCTGTTGTATCTAGGGTTATTTTATATAGGGTGGTCTATCCTGGTATATTTTGGGTAGGGTCTGTGTAGGTCCCGCCAGTGGTCAGTGTTTTTTGGTTTTGTTTTCTGTTTTTTTGTGCAGGTGGTGGGTAGGTTTAGCTGGTTAGGTGAGGTAGCGTGCCAGGCCTTTGGCCTTTGACCCTGCATCCATGCAGACGCCCTGACGCAAACTGAACTTGAGTTTTCCCCCAGCTGTTCACCTGTCAATGCAAAATGGTTGCATTTGCCGTGCATATCAGCACGAGTGCTGAAACAGCACCAATGCTGACAGGTAAGTGTCTATTTCTATAGATAGATTGATGGATGGAGTGATGGATGGATGGATGGATGGATGGATGGATGGATGGATGGATGGATGGATGGATGGATGGATGGATGGATAGATAGGTACATGAGTTGAAACAACTTTTTGTTAAAAAAAATGTTTTTGTTAAAAAAAATGTTTTTGTTTGAAAAAGTGAATGTTTTTTAGGCCTGTGTTACATTGATGGATGGAGTGATGGAGTGATGGATGGATGGATGGATGGATGGATAGATAGATGAATAGATGAATATATAGATACATGAGTTTAAACCACTTTTTGTTAAAAAAAATATGTTTTTGTTTGAAAAAGTGAATGTTTTTAGGCCTGTGTTATACATGGATGGATGGAGTGATGGATGGATGATGGATGGATGGATAGATAGATAAATAGATAGATAGATGAATAGATGAATATATAGATACATGAGTTTAAACAACTTTTTGTAAAAAAAAAAAAAGTTTTTGTTTGAAAAAGTGAATGTTTTTAGGCCTGTGTTATACATGGATGGATGGAGTGATGGAGTGATGGAGTGATGGATGGATGGATGGATAGATAGATGGATAGATGGATAGATGGATAGATGGATAGATGAGTTTGATCGACTGTTTGTTCATATTTTTTTATTGTTTTGTGTTAAATATTGAAAGTAGTCTTTGGACTAATGGTTAGTTTGGGTTTAGGGTTAGTTTGAGGCTATGGTTAGGTTAGGGTTAAAATGGCATATAGGTAGGGAGGTAAAAACGACTTTCACCCTCATTAGTAACCACCCTCATTTGCATAAAGGGCATCTGATTGGCCGAATCTTAACTGTCCATATATCTGCAACGGTGTGTTTTATCTGTACGAAACTTGGTTTATATAGTAATTGATGTATGGCTAGTCGACTGGTGGTGGTTTGGTGCGCCTCTAGCGCCACCAGGTGTGTAGACACGGTACTGCACTTTATTTTTTAGATTTGTTTTTTTTTAACAGGGGTCTATTTTATAAATTGCTGTTGTATCTAGGGTTATTTTATATAGGGGTGGTCTATCCTGGTATATTTTGGGTAGGGTCTGTGTAGGTCCCGCCAGTGGTCAGTGTTTTTTGGTTTTGTTTTCTGTTTTTTTGTGCAGGTGGTGGGTAGGTTTAGCTGGTTAGGTGAGGTAGCGTGCCAGGCCTTTGCCTTTGACCCTGCATCCATGCAGACGCCCTGACGCAAACTGAACTTGAGTTTTCCCCAGCTGTTCACCTGTCAATGCAAAATGGTTGCATTTGCCGTGCATATCAGCACGAGTGCTGAAACAGCACCAATGCTGACAGGTAAGTGTCTATTTCTATAGATAGATTGATGGATGGAGTGATGGATGGATGGATGGATGGATGGATGGATGGATGGATGGATGGATGGATGGATGGATGGATGGATGGATGGATGGATAGATAGGTACATGAGTTGAAACAACTTTTGTTAAAAAAAATGTTTTTGTTAAAAAAAATGTTTTTGTTTGAAAAAGTGAATGTTTTTTAGGCCTGTGTTACATTGATGGATGGAGTGATGGAGTGATGGATGGATGGATGGATGGATGGATAGATAGATGAATAGATGAATATATAGATACATGAGTTTAAACCACTTTTTGTTAAAAAAATATGTTTTTGTTTGAAAAAGTGAATGTTTTTAGGCCTGTGTTATACATGGATGGATGGAGTGATGGATGGATGGATGGATGGATGGATAGATAGATAAATAGATAGATAGATGAATAGATGAATATATAGATACATGAGTTTAAACAACTTTTTGTTAAAAAAAAAAAGTTTTTGTTTGAAAAAGTGAATGTTTTTAGGCCTGTGTTATACATGGATGGATGGAGTGATGGAGTGATGGAGTGATGGATGGATGGATGGATAGATAGATGGATAGATGGATAGATGGATAGATGGATAGATGAGTTTGATCGACTGTTTGTTCATATTTTTTTATTGTTTTGTGTTAAATATTGAAAGTAGTCTTTGGACTAATGGTTAGTTTGGGTTTAGGGTTAGTTTGAGGCTATGGTTAGGTTAGGGTTAAAATGGCATATAGGTAGGGAGGTAAAAACGACTTTCACCCTCATTAGTAACCACCCTCATTTGCATAAAGGGCATCTGATTGGCCGAATCTTAACTGTCCATATATCTGCAACGGTGTGTTTTATCTGTACGAAACTTGGTTTATATAGTAATTGATGTATGGCTAGTCGACTGGTGGTGGTTTGGTGCGCCTCTAGCGCCACCAGGTGTGTAGACACGGTACTGCACTTTATTTTTTAGATTTGTTTTTTTTAACAGGGGTCTATTTTATAAATTGCTGTTGTATCTAGGGTTATTTTATATAGGGGTGGTCTATCCTGGTATATTTTGGGTAGGGTCTGTGTAGGTCCCGCCAGTGGTCAGTGTTTTTTGGTTTTGTTTTCTGTTTTTTTGTGCAGGTGGTGGGTAGGTTTAGCTGGTTAGGTGAGGTAGCGTGCCAGGCCTTTGGCCTTTGACCCTGCATCCATGCAGACGCCCTGACGCAAACTGAACTTGAGTTTTCCCCCAGCTGTTCACCTGTCAATGCAAAATGGTTGCATTTGCCGTGCATATCAGCACGAGTGCTGAAACAGCACCAATGCTGACAGGTAAGTGTCTATTTCTATAGATAGATTGATGGATGGAGTGATGGATGGATGGATGGATGGATGGATGGATGGATGGATGGATGGATGGATGGATGGATGGATGGATGGATAGATAGGTACATGAGTTGAAACAACTTTTTGTTAAAAAAAATGTTTTTGTTAAAAAAAATGTTTTTGTTTGAAAAAGTGAATGTTTTTTAGGCCTGTGTTACATTGATGGATGGAGTGATGGAGTGATGGATGGATGGATGGATGGATGGATAGATAGATGAATAGATGAATATATAGATACATGAGTTTAAACCACTTTTTGTTAAAAAAAATATGTTTTTGTTTGAAAAAGTGAATGTTTTTAGGCCTGTGTTATACATGGATGGATGGAGTGATGGATGGATGGATGGATGGATGGATAGATAGATAAATAGATAGATAGATGAATAGATGAATATATAGATACATGAGTTTAAACAACTTTTTGTTAAAAAAAAAAAAGTTTTTGTTTGAAAAAGTGAATGTTTTTAGGCCTGTGTTATACATGGATGGATGGAGTGATGGAGTGATGGAGTGATGGATGGATGGATGGATAGATAGATGGATAGATGGATAGATGGATAGATGGATAGATGAGTTTGATCGACTGTTTGTTCATATTTTTTTATTGTTTTGTGTTAAATATTGAAAGTAGTCTTTGGACTAATGGTTAGTTTGGGTTTAGGGTTAGTTTGAGGCTATGGTTAGGTTAGGGTTAAAATGGCATATAGGTAGGGAGGTAAAAACGACTTTCACCCTCATTAGTAACCACCCTCATTTGCATAAAGGGCATCTGATTGGCCGAATCTTAACTGTCCATATATCTGCAACGGTGTGTTTTATCTGTACGAAACTTGGTTTATATAGTAATTGATGTATGGCTAGTCGACTGGTGGTGGTTTGGTGCGCCTCTAGCGCCACCAGGTGTGTAGACACGGTACTGCACTTTATTTTTTAGATTTGTTTTTTTTTAACAGGGGTCTATTTTATAAATTGCTGTTGTATCTAGGGTTATTTTATATAGGGGTGGTCTATCCTGGTATATTTTGGGTAGGGTCTGTGTAGGTCCCGCCAGTGGTCAGTGTTTTTTGGTTTTGTTTTCTGTTTTTTTGTGCAGGTGGTGGGTAGGTTTAGCTGGTTAGGTGAGGTAGCGTGCCAGGCCTTTGGCCTTTGACCCTGCATCCATGCAGACGCCCTGACGCAAACTGAACTTGAGTTTTCCCCCAGCTGTTCACCTGTCAATGCAAATGGTTGCATTTGCCGTGCATATCAGCACGAGTGCTGAAACAGCACCAATGCTGACAGGTAAGTGTCTATTTCTATAGATAGATTGATGGATGGAGTGATGGATGGATGGATGGATGGATGGATGGATGGATGGATGGATGGATAGATAGGTACATGAGTTTAAACAACTTTTTGTTAAAAAAATGTTTTTGTTAAAAAAAATGTTTTTGTTTGAAAAAGTGAATGTTTTTAGGCCTGTGTTACATTGATGGATGGAGTGATGGAGTGATGGATGGATGGATGGATGGATGGATAGATAGATGAATAGATGAATATATAGATACATGAGTTTAAACCACTTTTTGTTAAAAAAAATATGTTTTTGTTTGAAAAAGTGAATGTTTTTAGGCCTGTGTTATACATGGATGGATGGAGTGATGGATGGATGGATGGATGGATGGATAGATAGATAAATAGATAGATAGATGAATAGATGAATATATAGATACATGAGTTTAAACAACTTTTTGTTAAAAAAAAAAAAGTTTTTGTTTGAAAAAGTGAATGTTTTTAGGCCTGTGTTATACATGGATGGATGGAGTGATGGAGTGATGGAGTGATGGATGGATGGATGGATAGATAGATGGATAGATGGATAGATGGATAGATGGATAGATGAGTTTGATCGACTGTTTGTTCATATTTTTTTATTGTTTTGTGTTAAATATTGAAAGTAGTCTTTGGACTAATGGTTAGTTTGGGTTTAGGGTTAGTTTGGGGCTATGGTTAGGTTAGGGTTAAAATGGCATATAGGTAGGGAGGTAAAAACGACTTTCACCCTCATTAGTAACCACCCTCATTTGCATAAAGGGCATCTGATTGGCCGAATCTTAACTGTCCATATATCTGCAACGGTGTGTTTTATCTGTACGAAACTTGGTTTATATAGTAATTGATGTATGGCTAGTCGACTGGTGGTGGTTTGGTGCGCCTCTAGCGCCACCAGGTGTGTAGACACGGTACTGCACTTTATTTTTT
>NW_028118273.1:0-48492 GCF_965113295.1 Leuciscus leuciscus | reverse complement strand
CATTTAGTGCTGAAAGGTATTTTAGTTCAAGTGGGAGGGGCGCCCGCCCTCTGAAGTCCACTATAAAATCAAGTGTGACCACGCCCTCGAGCACGAGGAAGCCGAGAGGGATTTGAGAGAGTTGTCATTCTAAATTCACCTGATGAGGAGCCTTGGGAAAGCTCGAAACGCGTCGTGAAAGTATGCCTGAATGACTCGAAACCGTAAAAATGAGTACAGCTGCCATCATTTGGGGGTTCGTGATGTAGCAGAAGCCTTGGAAAATTTTCTCTTCGACCCATACAGGTCTGGAGTTGGTTAAAATGGCCGCCATCATTGGTCTGAGTGATGTTGCAGAGCCACATAAATTTTTCCTCCGTCCACTGTGACGTTGAGCGTCTCCAAAAAGGGTCCATGTCCATACAGACGTGGGATTTATGCCCCTCACCACTCTTAGCTAACACCTACCATTCGTTTTTTTGTTCAAATTAAGCCCTTGTTGGCATAAACCACGGCAATGTAGCCCTTTTGGATCTAGCCCACGGCGTTTTAGCCCTCTTTTAATGTTTTATAATTGTATGCGTCTCTCTCGGGGTTTCTTGGGGCATTTCGGTGCTTGTGTGGGGAGCGGCCAGTTGAAGCGAAGGCCAGTGCACAGCCTGAAGTGTCTTCGGACAGTTTATGGATTTTCTCTTCACCTAACCAAGCCCGTGCCTCGTAACTCTGGACCTCGTGCATGTTATCTGGATGTTCCTTGAGATGTCTGGGGGGGTATGTGTATAATTATTAAATATTAAAATGATAAATAAATTTATTGATAGTCAAAAAACGATTTATGAAGCACCATTTAGTGCTGAAAGGTATTTTAGTTCAAGTGGGAGGGGCGCCCGCCCTCTGAAGTCCACTATAAAATCAAGTGTGACCACGCCCTCGAGCACGAGGAAGCCGAGAGGGATTTGAGAGAGTTGTCATTCTAAATTCACCTGATGAGGAGCCTTGGGAAAGCTCGAAACGCGTCGTGAAAGTATGCCTGAATGACTCGAAACCGTAAAAATGAGTACAGCTGCCATCATTTGGGGGTTCGTGATGTAGCAGAAGCCTTGGAAAATTTTCTCTTCGACCCATACAGGTCTGGAGTTGGTTAAAATGGCCGCCATCATTGGTCTGAGTGATGTTGCAGAGCCACATAAATTTTTCCTCCGTCCACTGTGACGTTGAGCGTCTCCAAAAAGGGTCCATGTCCATACAGACGTGGGATTTATGCCCCTCACCACTCTTAGCTAACACCTACCATTCGTTTTTTTGTTCAAATTAAGCCCTTGTTGGCATAAACCACGGCAATGTAGCCCTTTTGGATCTAGCCCACGGCGTTTTAGCCCTCTTTTAATGTTTTATAATTGTATGCGTCTCTCTCGGGGTTTCTTGGGGCATTTCGGTGCTTGTGTGGGGAGCGGCCAGTTGAAGCGAAGGCCAGTGCACAGCCTGAAGTGTCTTCGGACAGTTTATGGATTTTCTCTTCACCTAACCAAGCCCGTGCCTCGTAACTCTGGACCTCGTGCATGTTATCTGGATGTTCCTTGAGATGTCTGGGGGGGTATGTGTATAATTATTAAATATTAAAATGATAAATAAATTTATTGATAGTCAAAAAACGATTTATGAAGCACCATTTAGTGCTGAAAGGTATTTTAGTTCAAGTGGGAGGGGCGCCCGCCCTCTGAAGTCCACTATAAAATCAAGTGTGACCACGCCCTCGAGCACGAGGAAGCCGAGAGGGATTTGAGAGAGTTGTCATTCTAAATTCACCTGATGAGGAGCCTTGGGAAAGCTCGAAACGCGTCGTGAAAGTATGCCTGAATGACTCGAAACCGTAAAAATGAGTACAGCTGCCATCATTTGGGGGTTCGTGATGTAGCAGAAGCCTTGGAAAATTTTCTCTTCGACCCATACAGGTCTGGAGTTGGTTAAAATGGCCGCCATCATTGGTCTGAGTGATGTTGCAGAGCCACATAAATTTTTCCTCCGTCCACTGTGACGTTGAGCGTCTCCAAAAAGGGTCCATGTCCATACAGACGTGGGATTTATGCCCCTCACCACTCTTAGCTAACACCTACCATTCGTTTTTTTGTTCAAATTAAGCCCTTGTTGGCATAAACCACGGCAATGTAGCCCTTTTGGATCTAGCCCACGGCGTTTTAGCCCTCTTTTAATGTTTTATAATTGTATGCGTCTCTCTCGGGGTTTCTTGGGGCATTTCGGTGCTTGTGTGGGGAGCGGCCAGTTGAAGCGAAGGCCAGTGCACAGCCTGAAGTGTCTTCGGACAGTTTATGGATTTTCTCTTCACCTAACCAAGCCCGTGCCTCGTAACTCTGGACCTCGTGCATGTTATCTGGATGTTCCTTGAGATGTCTGGGGGGGTATGTGTATAATTATTAAATATTAAAATGATAAATAAATTTATTGATAGTCAAAAAACGATTTATGAAGCACCATTTAGTGCTGAAAGGTATTTTAGTTCAAGTGGGAGGGGCGCCCGCCCTCTGAAGTCCACTATAAAATCAAGTGTGACCACGCCCTCGAGCACGAGGAAGCCGAGAGGGATTTGAGAGAGTTGTCATTCTAAATTCACCTGATGAGGAGCCTTGGGAAAGCTCGAAACGCGTCGTGAAAGTATGCCTGAATGACTCGAAACCGTAAAAATGAGTACAGCTGCCATCATTTGGGGGTTCGTGATGTAGCAGAAGCCTTGGAAAATTTTCTCTTCGACCCATACAGGTCTGGAGTTGGTTAAAATGGCCGCCATCATTGGTCTGAGTGATGTTGCAGAGCCACATAAATTTTTCCTCCGTCCACTGTGACGTTGAGCGTCTCCAAAAAGGGTCCATGTCCATACAGACGTGGGATTTATGCCCCTCACCACTCTTAGCTAACACCTACCATTCGTTTTTTTGTTCAAATTAAGCCCTTGTTGGCATAAACCACGGCAATGTAGCCCTTTTGGATCTAGCCCACGGCGTTTTAGCCCTCTTTTAATGTTTTATAATTGTATGCGTCTCTCTCGGGGTTTCTTGGGGCATTTCGGTGCTTGTGTGGGGAGCGGCCAGTTGAAGCGAAGGCCAGTGCACAGCCTGAAGTGTCTTCGGACAGTTTATGGATTTTCTCTTCACCTAACCAAGCCCGTGCCTCGTAACTCTGGACCTCGTGCATGTTATCTGGATGTTCCTTGAGATGTCTGGGGGGGTATGTGTATAATTATTAAATATTAAAATGATAAATAAATTTATTGATAGTCAAAAAACGATTTATGAAGCACCATTTAGTGCTGAAAGGTATTTTAGTTCAAGTGGGAGGGGCGCCCGCCCTCTGAAGTCCACTATAAAATCAAGTGTGACCACGCCCTCGAGCACGAGGAAGCCGAGAGGGATTTGAGAGAGTTGTCATTCTAAATTCACCTGATGAGGAGCCTTGGGAAAGCTCGAAACGCGTCGTGAAAGTATGCCTGAATGACTCGAAACCGTAAAAATGAGTACAGCTGCCATCATTTGGGGGTTCGTGATGTAGCAGAAGCCTTGGAAAATTTTCTCTTCGACCCATACAGGTCTGGAGTTGGTTAAAATGGCCGCCATCATTGGTCTGAGTGATGTTGCAGAGCCACATAAATTTTTCCTCCGTCCACTGTGACGTTGAGCGTCTCCAAAAAGGGTCCATGTCCATACAGACGTGGGATTTATGCCCCTCACCACTCTTAGCTAACACCTACCATTCGTTTTTTTGTTCAAATTAAGCCCTTGTTGGCATAAACCACGGCAATGTAGCCCTTTTGGATCTAGCCCACGGCGTTTTAGCCCTCTTTTAATGTTTTATAATTGTATGCGTCTCTCTCGGGGTTTCTTGGGGCATTTCGGTGCTTGTGTGGGGAGCGGCCAGTTGAAGCGAAGGCCAGTGCACAGCCTGAAGTGTCTTCGGACAGTTTATGGATTTTCTCTTCACCTAACCAAGCCCGTGCCTCGTAACTCTGGACCTCGTGCATGTTATCTGGATGTTCCTTGAGATGTCTGGGGGGGTATGTGTATAATTATTAAATATTAAAATGATAAATAAATTTATTGATAGTCAAAAAACGATTTATGAAGCACCATTTAGTGCTGAAAGGTATTTTAGTTCAAGTGGGAGGGGCGCCCGCCCTCTGAAGTCCACTATAAAATCAAGTGTGACCACGCCCTCGAGCACGAGGAAGCCGAGAGGGATTTGAGAGAGTTGTCATTCTAAATTCACCTGATGAGGAGCCTTGGGAAAGCTCGAAACGCGTCGTGAAAGTATGCCTGAATGACTCGAAACCGTAAAAATGAGTACAGCTGCCATCATTTGGGGGTTCGTGATGTAGCAGAAGCCTTGGAAAATTTTCTCTTCGACCCATACAGGTCTGGAGTTGGTTAAAATGGCCGCCATCATTGGTCTGAGTGATGTTGCAGAGCCACATAAATTTTTCCTCCGTCCACTGTGACGTTGAGCGTCTCCAAAAAGGGTCCATGTCCATACAGACGTGGGATTTATGCCCCTCACCACTCTTAGCTAACACCTACCATTCGTTTTTTTGTTCAAATTAAGCCCTTGTTGGCATAAACCACGGCAATGTAGCCCTTTTGGATCTAGCCCACGGCGTTTTAGCCCTCTTTTAATGTTTTATAATTGTATGCGTCTCTCTCGGGGTTTCTTGGGGCATTTCGGTGCTTGTGTGGGGAGCGGCCAGTTGAAGCGAAGGCCAGTGCACAGCCTGAAGTGTCTTCGGACAGTTTATGGATTTTCTCTTCACCTAACCAAGCCCGTGCCTCGTAACTCTGGACCTCGTGCATGTTATCTGGATGTTCCTTGAGATGTCTGGGGGGGTATGTGTATAATTATTAAATATTAAAATGATAAATAAATTTATTGATAGTCAAAAAACGATTTATGAAGCACCATTTAGTGCTGAAAGGTATTTTAGTTCAAGTGGGAGGGGCGCCCGCCCTCTGAAGTCCACTATAAAATCAAGTGTGACCACGCCCTCGAGCACGAGGAAGCCGAGAGGGATTTGAGAGAGTTGTCATTCTAAATTCACCTGATGAGGAGCCTTGGGAAAGCTCGAAACGCGTCGTGAAAGTATGCCTGAATGACTCGAAACCGTAAAAATGAGTACAGCTGCCATCATTTGGGGGTTCGTGATGTAGCAGAAGCCTTGGAAAATTTTCTCTTCGACCCATACAGGTCTGGAGTTGGTTAAAATGGCCGCCATCATTGGTCTGAGTGATGTTGCAGAGCCACATAAATTTTTCCTCCGTCCACTGTGACGTTGAGCGTCTCCAAAAAGGGTCCATGTCCATACAGACGTGGGATTTATGCCCCTCACCACTCTTAGCTAACACCTACCATTCGTTTTTTTGTTCAAATTAAGCCCTTGTTGGCATAAACCACGGCAATGTAGCCCTTTTGGATCTAGCCCACGGCGTTTTAGCCCTCTTTTAATGTTTTATAATTGTATGCGTCTCTCTCGGGGTTTCTTGGGGCATTTCGGTGCTTGTGTGGGGAGCGGCCAGTTGAAGCGAAGGCCAGTGCACAGCCTGAAGTGTCTTCGGACAGTTTATGGATTTTCTCTTCACCTAACCAAGCCCGTGCCTCGTAACTCTGGACCTCGTGCATGTTATCTGGATGTTCCTTGAGATGTCTGGGGGGGTATGTGTATAATTATTAAATATTAAAATGATAAATAAATTTATTGATAGTCAAAAAACGATTTATGAAGCACCATTTAGTGCTGAAAGGTATTTTAGTTCAAGTGGGAGGGGCGCCCGCCCTCTGAAGTCCACTATAAAATCAAGTGTGACCACGCCCTCGAGCACGAGGAAGCCGAGAGGGATTTGAGAGAGTTGTCATTCTAAATTCACCTGATGAGGAGCCTTGGGAAAGCTCGAAACGCGTCGTGAAAGTATGCCTGAATGACTCGAAACCGTAAAAATGAGTACAGCTGCCATCATTTGGGGGTTCGTGATGTAGCAGAAGCCTTGGAAAATTTTCTCTTCGACCCATACAGGTCTGGAGTTGGTTAAAATGGCCGCCATCATTGGTCTGAGTGATGTTGCAGAGCCACATAAATTTTTCCTCCGTCCACTGTGACGTTGAGCGTCTCCAAAAAGGGTCCATGTCCATACAGACGTGGGATTTATGCCCCTCACCACTCTTAGCTAACACCTACCATTCGTTTTTTTGTTCAAATTAAGCCCTTGTTGGCATAAACCACGGCAATGTAGCCCTTTTGGATCTAGCCCACGGCGTTTTAGCCCTCTTTTAATGTTTTATAATTGTATGCGTCTCTCTCGGGGTTTCTTGGGGCATTTCGGTGCTTGTGTGGGGAGCGGCCAGTTGAAGCGAAGGCCAGTGCACAGCCTGAAGTGTCTTCGGACAGTTTATGGATTTTCTCTTCACCTAACCAAGCCCGTGCCTCGTAACTCTGGACCTCGTGCATGTTATCTGGATGTTCCTTGAGATGTCTGGGGGGGTATGTGTATAATTATTAAATATTAAAATGATAAATAAATTTATTGATAGTCAAAAAACGATTTATGAAGCACCATTTAGTGCTGAAAGGTATTTTAGTTCAAGTGGGAGGGGCGCCCGCCCTCTGAAGTCCACTATAAAATCAAGTGTGACCACGCCCTCGAGCACGAGGAAGCCGAGAGGGATTTGAGAGAGTTGTCATTCTAAATTCACCTGATGAGGAGCCTTGGGAAAGCTCGAAACGCGTCGTGAAAGTATGCCTGAATGACTCGAAACCGTAAAAATGAGTACAGCTGCCATCATTTGGGGGTTCGTGATGTAGCAGAAGCCTTGGAAAATTTTCTCTTCGACCCATACAGGTCTGGAGTTGGTTAAAATGGCCGCCATCATTGGTCTGAGTGATGTTGCAGAGCCACATAAATTTTTCCTCCGTCCACTGTGACGTTGAGCGTCTCCAAAAAGGGTCCATGTCCATACAGACGTGGGATTTATGCCCCTCACCACTCTTAGCTAACACCTACCATTCGTTTTTTTGTTCAAATTAAGCCCTTGTTGGCATAAACCACGGCAATGTAGCCCTTTTGGATCTAGCCCACGGCGTTTTAGCCCTCTTTTAATGTTTTATAATTGTATGCGTCTCTCTCGGGGTTTCTTGGGGCATTTCGGTGCTTGTGTGGGGAGCGGCCAGTTGAAGCGAAGGCCAGTGCACAGCCTGAAGTGTCTTCGGACAGTTTATGGATTTTCTCTTCACCTAACCAAGCCCGTGCCTCGTAACTCTGGACCTCGTGCATGTTATCTGGATGTTCCTTGAGATGTCTGGGGGGGTATGTGTATAATTATTAAATATTAAAATGATAAATAAATTTATTGATAGTCAAAAAACGATTTATGAAGCACCATTTAGTGCTGAAAGGTATTTTAGTTCAAGTGGGAGGGGCGCCCGCCCTCTGAAGTCCACTATAAAATCAAGTGTGACCACGCCCTCGAGCACGAGGAAGCCGAGAGGGATTTGAGAGAGTTGTCATTCTAAATTCACCTGATGAGGAGCCTTGGGAAAGCTCGAAACGCGTCGTGAAAGTATGCCTGAATGACTCGAAACCGTAAAAATGAGTACAGCTGCCATCATTTGGGGGTTCGTGATGTAGCAGAAGCCTTGGAAAATTTTCTCTTCGACCCATACAGGTCTGGAGTTGGTTAAAATGGCCGCCATCATTGGTCTGAGTGATGTTGCAGAGCCACATAAATTTTTCCTCCGTCCACTGTGACGTTGAGCGTCTCCAAAAAGGGTCCATGTCCATACAGACGTGGGATTTATGCCCCTCACCACTCTTAGCTAACACCTACCATTCGTTTTTTTGTTCAAATTAAGCCCTTGTTGGCATAAACCACGGCAATGTAGCCCTTTTGGATCTAGCCCACGGCGTTTTAGCCCTCTTTTAATGTTTTATAATTGTATGCGTCTCTCTCGGGGTTTCTTGGGGCATTTCGGTGCTTGTGTGGGGAGCGGCCAGTTGAAGCGAAGGCCAGTGCACAGCCTGAAGTGTCTTCGGACAGTTTATGGATTTTCTCTTCACCTAACCAAGCCCGTGCCTCGTAACTCTGGACCTCGTGCATGTTATCTGGATGTTCCTTGAGATGTCTGGGGGGGTATGTGTATAATTATTAAATATTAAAATGATAAATAAATTTATTGATAGTCAAAAAACGATTTATGAAGCACCATTTAGTGCTGAAAGGTATTTTAGTTCAAGTGGGAGGGGCGCCCGCCCTCTGAAGTCCACTATAAAATCAAGTGTGACCACGCCCTCGAGCACGAGGAAGCCGAGAGGGATTTGAGAGAGTTGTCATTCTAAATTCACCTGATGAGGAGCCTTGGGAAAGCTCGAAACGCGTCGTGAAAGTATGCCTGAATGACTCGAAACCGTAAAAATGAGTACAGCTGCCATCATTTGGGGGTTCGTGATGTAGCAGAAGCCTTGGAAAATTTTCTCTTCGACCCATACAGGTCTGGAGTTGGTTAAAATGGCCGCCATCATTGGTCTGAGTGATGTTGCAGAGCCACATAAATTTTTCCTCCGTCCACTGTGACGTTGAGCGTCTCCAAAAAGGGTCCATGTCCATACAGACGTGGGATTTATGCCCCTCACCACTCTTAGCTAACACCTACCATTCGTTTTTTTGTTCAAATTAAGCCCTTGTTGGCATAAACCACGGCAATGTAGCCCTTTTGGATCTAGCCCACGGCGTTTTAGCCCTCTTTTAATGTTTTATAATTGTATGCGTCTCTCTCGGGGTTTCTTGGGGCATTTCGGTGCTTGTGTGGGGAGCGGCCAGTTGAAGCGAAGGCCAGTGCACAGCCTGAAGTGTCTTCGGACAGTTTATGGATTTTCTCTTCACCTAACCAAGCCCGTGCCTCGTAACTCTGGACCTCGTGCATGTTATCTGGATGTTCCTTGAGATGTCTGGGGGGGTATGTGTATAATTATTAAATATTAAAATGATAAATAAATTTATTGATAGTCAAAAAACGATTTATGAAGCACCATTTAGTGCTGAAAGGTATTTTAGTTCAAGTGGGAGGGGCGCCCGCCCTCTGAAGTCCACTATAAAATCAAGTGTGACCACGCCCTCGAGCACGAGGAAGCCGAGAGGGATTTGAGAGAGTTGTCATTCTAAATTCACCTGATGAGGAGCCTTGGGAAAGCTCGAAACGCGTCGTGAAAGTATGCCTGAATGACTCGAAACCGTAAAAATGAGTACAGCTGCCATCATTTGGGGGTTCGTGATGTAGCAGAAGCCTTGGAAAATTTTCTCTTCGACCCATACAGGTCTGGAGTTGGTTAAAATGGCCGCCATCATTGGTCTGAGTGATGTTGCAGAGCCACATAAATTTTTCCTCCGTCCACTGTGACGTTGAGCGTCTCCAAAAAGGGTCCATGTCCATACAGACGTGGGATTTATGCCCCTCACCACTCTTAGCTAACACCTACCATTCGTTTTTTTGTTCAAATTAAGCCCTTGTTGGCATAAACCACGGCAATGTAGCCCTTTTGGATCTAGCCCACGGCGTTTTAGCCCTCTTTTAATGTTTTATAATTGTATGCGTCTCTCTCGGGGTTTCTTGGGGCATTTCGGTGCTTGTGTGGGGAGCGGCCAGTTGAAGCGAAGGCCAGTGCACAGCCTGAAGTGTCTTCGGACAGTTTATGGATTTTCTCTTCACCTAACCAAGCCCGTGCCTCGTAACTCTGGACCTCGTGCATGTTATCTGGATGTTCCTTGAGATGTCTGGGGGGGTATGTGTATAATTATTAAATATTAAAATGATAAATAAATTTATTGATAGTCAAAAAACGATTTATGAAGCACCATTTAGTGCTGAAAGGTATTTTAGTTCAAGTGGGAGGGGCGCCCGCCCTCTGAAGTCCACTATAAAATCAAGTGTGACCACGCCCTCGAGCACGAGGAAGCCGAGAGGGATTTGAGAGAGTTGTCATTCTAAATTCACCTGATGAGGAGCCTTGGGAAAGCTCGAAACGCGTCGTGAAAGTATGCCTGAATGACTCGAAACCGTAAAAATGAGTACAGCTGCCATCATTTGGGGGTTCGTGATGTAGCAGAAGCCTTGGAAAATTTTCTCTTCGACCCATACAGGTCTGGAGTTGGTTAAAATGGCCGCCATCATTGGTCTGAGTGATGTTGCAGAGCCACATAAATTTTTCCTCCGTCCACTGTGACGTTGAGCGTCTCCAAAAAGGGTCCATGTCCATACAGACGTGGGATTTATGCCCCTCACCACTCTTAGCTAACACCTACCATTCGTTTTTTTGTTCAAATTAAGCCCTTGTTGGCATAAACCACGGCAATGTAGCCCTTTTGGATCTAGCCCACGGCGTTTTAGCCCTCTTTTAATGTTTTATAATTGTATGCGTCTCTCTCGGGGTTTCTTGGGGCATTTCGGTGCTTGTGTGGGGAGCGGCCAGTTGAAGCGAAGGCCAGTGCACAGCCTGAAGTGTCTTCGGACAGTTTATGGATTTTCTCTTCACCTAACCAAGCCCGTGCCTCGTAACTCTGGACCTCGTGCATGTTATCTGGATGTTCCTTGAGATGTCTGGGGGGGTATGTGTATAATTATTAAATATTAAAATGATAAATAAATTTATTGATAGTCAAAAAACGATTTATGAAGCACCATTTAGTGCTGAAAGGTATTTTAGTTCAAGTGGGAGGGGCGCCCGCCCTCTGAAGTCCACTATAAAATCAAGTGTGACCACGCCCTCGAGCACGAGGAAGCCGAGAGGGATTTGAGAGAGTTGTCATTCTAAATTCACCTGATGAGGAGCCTTGGGAAAGCTCGAAACGCGTCGTGAAAGTATGCCTGAATGACTCGAAACCGTAAAAATGAGTACAGCTGCCATCATTTGGGGGTTCGTGATGTAGCAGAAGCCTTGGAAAATTTTCTCTTCGACCCATACAGGTCTGGAGTTGGTTAAAATGGCCGCCATCATTGGTCTGAGTGATGTTGCAGAGCCACATAAATTTTTCCTCCGTCCACTGTGACGTTGAGCGTCTCCAAAAAGGGTCCATGTCCATACAGACGTGGGATTTATGCCCCTCACCACTCTTAGCTAACACCTACCATTCGTTTTTTTGTTCAAATTAAGCCCTTGTTGGCATAAACCACGGCAATGTAGCCCTTTTGGATCTAGCCCACGGCGTTTTAGCCCTCTTTTAATGTTTTATAATTGTATGCGTCTCTCTCGGGGTTTCTTGGGGCATTTCGGTGCTTGTGTGGGGAGCGGCCAGTTGAAGCGAAGGCCAGTGCACAGCCTGAAGTGTCTTCGGACAGTTTATGGATTTTCTCTTCACCTAACCAAGCCCGTGCCTCGTAACTCTGGACCTCGTGCATGTTATCTGGATGTTCCTTGAGATGTCTGGGGGGGTATGTGTATAATTATTAAATATTAAAATGATAAATAAATTTATTGATAGTCAAAAAACGATTTATGAAGCACCATTTAGTGCTGAAAGGTATTTTAGTTCAAGTGGGAGGGGCGCCCGCCCTCTGAAGTCCACTATAAAATCAAGTGTGACCACGCCCTCGAGCACGAGGAAGCCGAGAGGGATTTGAGAGAGTTGTCATTCTAAATTCACCTGATGAGGAGCCTTGGGAAAGCTCGAAACGCGTCGTGAAAGTATGCCTGAATGACTCGAAACCGTAAAAATGAGTACAGCTGCCATCATTTGGGGGTTCGTGATGTAGCAGAAGCCTTGGAAAATTTTCTCTTCGACCCATACAGGTCTGGAGTTGGTTAAAATGGCCGCCATCATTGGTCTGAGTGATGTTGCAGAGCCACATAAATTTTTCCTCCGTCCACTGTGACGTTGAGCGTCTCCAAAAAGGGTCCATGTCCATACAGACGTGGGATTTATGCCCCTCACCACTCTTAGCTAACACCTACCATTCGTTTTTTTGTTCAAATTAAGCCCTTGTTGGCATAAACCACGGCAATGTAGCCCTTTTGGATCTAGCCCACGGCGTTTTAGCCCTCTTTTAATGTTTTATAATTGTATGCGTCTCTCTCGGGGTTTCTTGGGGCATTTCGGTGCTTGTGTGGGGAGCGGCCAGTTGAAGCGAAGGCCAGTGCACAGCCTGAAGTGTCTTCGGACAGTTTATGGATTTTCTCTTCACCTAACCAAGCCCGTGCCTCGTAACTCTGGACCTCGTGCATGTTATCTGGATGTTCCTTGAGATGTCTGGGGGGGTATGTGTATAATTATTAAATATTAAAATGATAAATAAATTTATTGATAGTCAAAAAACGATTTATGAAGCACCATTTAGTGCTGAAAGGTATTTTAGTTCAAGTGGGAGGGGCGCCCGCCCTCTGAAGTCCACTATAAAATCAAGTGTGACCACGCCCTCGAGCACGAGGAAGCCGAGAGGGATTTGAGAGAGTTGTCATTCTAAATTCACCTGATGAGGAGCCTTGGGAAAGCTCGAAACGCGTCGTGAAAGTATGCCTGAATGACTCGAAACCGTAAAAATGAGTACAGCTGCCATCATTTGGGGGTTCGTGATGTAGCAGAAGCCTTGGAAAATTTTCTCTTCGACCCATACAGGTCTGGAGTTGGTTAAAATGGCCGCCATCATTGGTCTGAGTGATGTTGCAGAGCCACATAAATTTTTCCTCCGTCCACTGTGACGTTGAGCGTCTCCAAAAAGGGTCCATGTCCATACAGACGTGGGATTTATGCCCCTCACCACTCTTAGCTAACACCTACCATTCGTTTTTTTGTTCAAATTAAGCCCTTGTTGGCATAAACCACGGCAATGTAGCCCTTTTGGATCTAGCCCACGGCGTTTTAGCCCTCTTTTAATGTTTTATAATTGTATGCGTCTCTCTCGGGGTTTCTTGGGGCATTTCGGTGCTTGTGTGGGGAGCGGCCAGTTGAAGCGAAGGCCAGTGCACAGCCTGAAGTGTCTTCGGACAGTTTATGGATTTTCTCTTCACCTAACCAAGCCCGTGCCTCGTAACTCTGGACCTCGTGCATGTTATCTGGATGTTCCTTGAGATGTCTGGGGGGGTATGTGTATAATTATTAAATATTAAAATGATAAATAAATTTATTGATAGTCAAAAAACGATTTATGAAGCACCATTTAGTGCTGAAAGGTATTTTAGTTCAAGTGGGAGGGGCGCCCGCCCTCTGAAGTCCACTATAAAATCAAGTGTGACCACGCCCTCGAGCACGAGGAAGCCGAGAGGGATTTGAGAGAGTTGTCATTCTAAATTCACCTGATGAGGAGCCTTGGGAAAGCTCGAAACGCGTCGTGAAAGTATGCCTGAATGACTCGAAACCGTAAAAATGAGTACAGCTGCCATCATTTGGGGGTTCGTGATGTAGCAGAAGCCTTGGAAAATTTTCTCTTCGACCCATACAGGTCTGGAGTTGGTTAAAATGGCCGCCATCATTGGTCTGAGTGATGTTGCAGAGCCACATAAATTTTTCCTCCGTCCACTGTGACGTTGAGCGTCTCCAAAAAGGGTCCATGTCCATACAGACGTGGGATTTATGCCCCTCACCACTCTTAGCTAACACCTACCATTCGTTTTTTTGTTCAAATTAAGCCCTTGTTGGCATAAACCACGGCAATGTAGCCCTTTTGGATCTAGCCCACGGCGTTTTAGCCCTCTTTTAATGTTTTATAATTGTATGCGTCTCTCTCGGGGTTTCTTGGGGCATTTCGGTGCTTGTGTGGGGAGCGGCCAGTTGAAGCGAAGGCCAGTGCACAGCCTGAAGTGTCTTCGGACAGTTTATGGATTTTCTCTTCACCTAACCAAGCCCGTGCCTCGTAACTCTGGACCTCGTGCATGTTATCTGGATGTTCCTTGAGATGTCTGGGGGGGTATGTGTATAATTATTAAATATTAAAATGATAAATAAATTTATTGATAGTCAAAAAACGATTTATGAAGCACCATTTAGTGCTGAAAGGTATTTTAGTTCAAGTGGGAGGGGCGCCCGCCCTCTGAAGTCCACTATAAAATCAAGTGTGACCACGCCCTCGAGCACGAGGAAGCCGAGAGGGATTTGAGAGAGTTGTCATTCTAAATTCACCTGATGAGGAGCCTTGGGAAAGCTCGAAACGCGTCGTGAAAGTATGCCTGAATGACTCGAAACCGTAAAAATGAGTACAGCTGCCATCATTTGGGGGTTCGTGATGTAGCAGAAGCCTTGGAAAATTTTCTCTTCGACCCATACAGGTCTGGAGTTGGTTAAAATGGCCGCCATCATTGGTCTGAGTGATGTTGCAGAGCCACATAAATTTTTCCTCCGTCCACTGTGACGTTGAGCGTCTCCAAAAAGGGTCCATGTCCATACAGACGTGGGATTTATGCCCCTCACCACTCTTAGCTAACACCTACCATTCGTTTTTTTGTTCAAATTAAGCCCTTGTTGGCATAAACCACGGCAATGTAGCCCTTTTGGATCTAGCCCACGGCGTTTTAGCCCTCTTTTAATGTTTTATAATTGTATGCGTCTCTCTCGGGGTTTCTTGGGGCATTTCGGTGCTTGTGTGGGGAGCGGCCAGTTGAAGCGAAGGCCAGTGCACAGCCTGAAGTGTCTTCGGACAGTTTATGGATTTTCTCTTCACCTAACCCTAACCCTAACCCTAACTCTCTAACTCTAACCCTAACTCTAACCCTAACTCTAACTCTAACCCTAACTCTAACCTAACCAGCTAAACCTACCCACCACCTGCACAAAAAAACAGAAAACAAAACCAAAAAACACTGACCACTGGCGGGACCTACACAGACCCTACCCAAAATATACCAGGATAGACCACCCCTATATAAAATAACCCTAGATACAACAGCAATTTATAAAATAGACCCCTGTTAAAAAAAAACAAATCTAAAAAATAAAGTGCAGTACCGTGTCTACACACCTGGTGGCGCTAGAGGCGCACCAAACCACCACCAGTCGACTAGCCATACATCAATTACTATATAAACCAAGTTTCGTACAGATAAAACACACCGTTGCAGATATATGGACAGTTAAGATTCGGCCAATCAGATGCCCTTTATGCAAATGAGGGTGGTTACTAATGAGGGTGAAAGTCGTTTTTACCTCCCTACCTATATGCCATTTTAACCCTAACCTAACCATAGCCCCAAACTAACCCTAAACCCAAACTAACCATTAGTCCAAAGACTACTTTCAATATTTAACACAAAACAATAAAAAAATATGAACAAACAGTCGATCAAACTCATCTATCCATCTATCCATCTATCCATCTATCCATCTATCTATCCATCCATCCATCCATCACTCCATCACTCCATCACTCCATCCATCCATGTATAACACAGGCCTAAAAACATTCACTTTTTCAAACAAAAACTTTTTTTTTTTTAACAAAAAGTTGTTTAAACTCATGTATCTATATATTCATCTATTCATCTATCTATCTATTTATCTATCTATCCATCCATCCATCCATCCATCCATCACTCCATCCATCCATGTATAACACAGGCCTAAAAACATTCACTTTTTCAAACAAAAACATATTTTTTTTAACAAAAAGTGGTTTAAACTCATGTATCTATATATTCATCTATTCATCTATCTATCCATCCATCCATCCATCCATCCATCACTCCATCACTCCATCCATCAATGTAACACAGGCCTAAAAAACATTCACTTTTTCAAACAAAAACATTTTTTTTAACAAAAACATTTTTTTTAACAAAAAGTTGTTTCAACTCATGTACCTATCTATCCATCCATCCATCCATCCATCCATCCATCCATCCATCCATCCATCCATCCATCCATCCATCCATCCATCACTCCATCCATCAATCTATCTATAGAAATAGACACTTACCTGTCAGCATTGGTGCTGTTTCAGCACTCGTGCTGATATGCACGGCAAATGCAACCATTTTGCATTGACAGGTGAACAGCTGGGGGAAAACTCAAGTTCAGTTTGCGTCAGGGCGTCTGCATGGATGCAGGGTCAAAGGCCAAAGGCCTGGCACGCTACCTCACCTAACCAGCTAAACCTACCCACCACCTGCACAAAAAAACAGAAAACAAAACCAAAAAACACTGACCACTGGCGGGACCTACACAGACCCTACCCAAAATATACCAGGATAGACCACCCCTATATAAAATAACCCTAGATACAACAGCAATTTATAAAATAGACCCCTGTTAAAAAAAAACAAATCTAAAAAATAAAGTGCAGTACCGTGTCTACACACCTGGTGGCGCTAGAGGCGCACCAAACCACCACCAGTCGACTAGCCATACATCAATTACTATATAAACCAAGTTTCGTACAGATAAAACACACCGTTGCAGATATATGGACAGTTAAGATTCGGCCAATCAGATGCCCTTTATGCAAATGAGGGTGGTTACTAATGAGGGTGAAAGTCGTTTTTACCTCCCTACCTATATGCCATTTTAACCCTAACCTAACCTAACCATAGCCCCAAACTAACCCTAAACCCAAACTAACCATTAGTCCAAAGACTACTTTCAATATTTAACACAAAACAATAAAAAAATATGAACAAACAGTCGATCAAACTCATCTATCCATCTATCCATCTATCCATCTATCCATCTATCCATCTATCTATCCATCCATCCATCCATCACTCCATCACTCCATCACTCCATCCATCCATGTATAACACAGGCCTAAAAACATTCACTTTTTCAAACAAAAACTTTTTTTTTTTTAACAAAAAGTTGTTTAAACTCATGTATCTATATATTCATCTATTCATCTATCTATCTATTTATCTATCTATCCATCCATCCATCCATCCATCCATCACTCCATCCATCCATGTATAACACAGGCCTAAAAACATTCACTTTTTCAAACAAAAACATATTTTTTTTAACAAAAAGTGGTTTAAACTCATGTATCTATATATTCATCTATTCATCTATCTATCCATCCATCCATCCATCCATCCATCACTCCATCACTCCATCCATCAATGTAACACAGGCCTAAAAAACATTCACTTTTTCAAACAAAAACATTTTTTTTAACAAAAACATTTTTTTTAACAAAAAGTTGTTTCAACTCATGTACCTATCTATCCATCCATCCATCCATCCATCCATCCATCCATCCATCCATCCATCCATCCATCCATCCATCCATCACTCCATCACTCCATCCATCAATCTATCTATAGAAATAGACACTTACCTGTCAGCATTGGTGCTGTTTCAGCACTCGTGCTGATATGCACGGCAAATGCAACCATTTTGCATTGACAGGTGAACAGCTGGGGGAAAACTCAAGTTCAGTTTGCGTCAGGGCGTCTGCATGGATGCAGGGTCAAAGGCCAAAGGCCTGGCACGCTACCTCACCTAACCAGCTAAACCTACCCACCACCTGCACAAAAAAACAGAAAACAAAACCAAAAAACACTGACCACTGGCGGGACCTACACAGACCCTACCCAAAATATACCAGGATAGACCACCCCTATATAAAATAACCCTAGATACAACAGCAATTTATAAAATAGACCCCTGTTAAAAAAAAACAAATCTAAAAAATAAAGTGCAGTACCGTGTCTACACACCTGGTGGCGCTAGAGGCGCACCAAACCACCACCAGTCGACTAGCCATACATCAATTACTATATAAACCAAGTTTCGTACAGATAAAACACACCGTTGCAGATATATGGACAGTTAAGATTCGGCCAATCAGATGCCCTTTATGCAAATGAGGGTGGTTACTAATGAGGGTGAAAGTCGTTTTTACCTCCCTACCTAACCCTAACCCTAACCCTAACCCTAACCCTAACCCTAACCCTAACTCTAACCCTAACCCTAACCCTAACCTAACCCTAACCCTAACCCTAACTCTTCGACCCATACAGGTCTGGAGTTGGTTAAAATGGCCGCCATCATTGGTCTGAGTGATGTTGCAGAGCCACATAAATTTTTCCTCCGTCCACTGTGACGTTGAGCGTCTCCAAAAAGGGTCCATGTCCATACAGACGTGGGATTTATGCCCCTCACCACTCTTAGCTAACACCTACCATTCGTTTTTTTGTTCAAATTAAGCCCTTGTTGGCATAAACCACGGCAATGTAGCCCTTTTGGATCTAGCCCACGGCGTTTTAGCCCTCTTTTAATGTTTTATAATTGTATGCGTCTCTCTCGGGGTTTCTTGGGGCATTTCGGTGCTTGTGTGGGGAGCGGCCAGTTGAAGCGAAGGCCAGTGCACAGCCTGAAGTGTCTTCGGACAGTTTATGGATTTTCTCTTCACCTAACCAAGCCCGTGCCTCGTAACTCTGGACCTCGTGCATGTTATCTGGATGTTCCTTGAGATGTCTGGGGGGGTATGTGTATAATTATTAAATATTAAAATGATAAATAAATTTATTGATAGTCAAAAAACGATTTATGAAGCACCATTTAGTGCTGAAAGGTATTTTAGTTCAAGTGGGAGGGGCGCCCGCCCTCTGAAGTCCACTATAAAATCAAGTGTGACCACGCCCTCGAGCACGAGGAAGCCGAGAGGGATTTGAGAGAGTTGTCATTCTAAATTCACCTGATGAGGAGCCTTGGGAAAGCTCGAAACGCGTCGTGAAAGTATGCCTGAATGACTCGAAACCGTAAAAATGAGTACAGCTGCCATCATTTGGGGGTTCGTGATGTAGCAGAAGCCTTGGAAAATTTTCTCTTCGACCCATACAGGTCTGGAGTTGGTTAAAATGGCCGCCATCATTGGTCTGAGTGATGTTGCAGAGCCACATAAATTTTTCCTCCGTCCACTGTGACGTTGAGCGTCTCCAAAAAGGGTCCATGTCCATACAGACGTGGGATTTATGCCCCTCACCACTCTTAGCTAACACCTACCATTCGTTTTTTTGTTCAAATTAAGCCCTTGTTGGCATAAACCACGGCAATGTAGCCCTTTTGGATCTAGCCCACGGCGTTTTAGCCCTCTTTTAATGTTTTATAATTGTATGCGTCTCTCTCGGGGTTTCTTGGGGCATTTCGGTGCTTGTGTGGGGAGCGGCCAGTTGAAGCGAAGGCCAGTGCACAGCCTGAAGTGTCTTCGGACAGTTTATGGATTTTCTCTTCACCTAACCAAGCCCGTGCCTCGTAACTCTGGACCTCGTGCATGTTATCTGGATGTTCCTTGAGATGTCTGGGGGGGTATGTGTATAATTATTAAATATTAAAATGATAAATAAATTTATTGATAGTCAAAAAACGATTTATGAAGCACCATTTAGTGCTGAAAGGTATTTTAGTTCAAGTGGGAGGGGCGCCCGCCCTCTGAAGTCCACTATAAAATCAAGTGTGACCACGCCCTCGAGCACGAGGAAGCCGAGAGGGATTTGAGAGAGTTGTCATTCTAAATTCACCTGATGAGGAGCCTTGGGAAAGCTCGAAACGCGTCGTGAAAGTATGCCTGAATGACTCGAAACCGTAAAAATGAGTACAGCTGCCATCATTTGGGGGTTCGTGATGTAGCAGAAGCCTTGGAAAATTTTCTCTTCGACCCATACAGGTCTGGAGTTGGTTAAAATGGCCGCCATCATTGGTCTGAGTGATGTTGCAGAGCCACATAAATTTTTCCTCCGTCCACTGTGACGTTGAGCGTCTCCAAAAAGGGTCCATGTCCATACAGACGTGGGATTTATGCCCCTCACCACTCTTAGCTAACACCTACCATTCGTTTTTTTGTTCAAATTAAGCCCTTGTTGGCATAAACCACGGCAATGTAGCCCTTTTGGATCTAGCCCACGGCGTTTTAGCCCTCTTTTAATGTTTTATAATTGTATGCGTCTCTCTCGGGGTTTCTTGGGGCATTTCGGTGCTTGTGTGGGGAGCGGCCAGTTGAAGCGAAGGCCAGTGCACAGCCTGAAGTGTCTTCGGACAGTTTATGGATTTTCTCTTCACCTAACCAAGCCCGTGCCTCGTAACTCTGGACCTCGTGCATGTTATCTGGATGTTCCTTGAGATGTCTGGGGGGGTATGTGTATAATTATTAAATATTAAAATGATAAATAAATTTATTGATAGTCAAAAAACGATTTATGAAGCACCATTTAGTGCTGAAAGGTATTTTAGTTCAAGTGGGAGGGGCGCCCGCCCTCTGAAGTCCACTATAAAATCAAGTGTGACCACGCCCTCGAGCACGAGGAAGCCGAGAGGGATTTGAGAGAGTTGTCATTCTAAATTCACCTGATGAGGAGCCTTGGGAAAGCTCGAAACGCGTCGTGAAAGTATGCCTGAATGACTCGAAACCGTAAAAATGAGTACAGCTGCCATCATTTGGGGGTTCGTGATGTAGCAGAAGCCTTGGAAAATTTTCTCTTCGACCCATACAGGTCTGGAGTTGGTTAAAATGGCCGCCATCATTGGTCTGAGTGATGTTGCAGAGCCACATAAATTTTTCCTCCGTCCACTGTGACGTTGAGCGTCTCCAAAAAGGGTCCATGTCCATACAGACGTGGGATTTATGCCCCTCACCACTCTTAGCTAACACCTACCATTCGTTTTTTTGTTCAAATTAAGCCCTTGTTGGCATAAACCACGGCAATGTAGCCCTTTTGGATCTAGCCCACGGCGTTTTAGCCCTCTTTTAATGTTTTATAATTGTATGCGTCTCTCTCGGGGTTTCTTGGGGCATTTCGGTGCTTGTGTGGGGAGCGGCCAGTTGAAGCGAAGGCCAGTGCACAGCCTGAAGTGTCTTCGGACAGTTTATGGATTTTCTCTTCACCTAACCAAGCCCGTGCCTCGTAACTCTGGACCTCGTGCATGTTATCTGGATGTTCCTTGAGATGTCTGGGGGGGTATGTGTATAATTATTAAATATTAAAATGATAAATAAATTTATTGATAGTCAAAAAACGATTTATGAAGCACCATTTAGTGCTGAAAGGTATTTTAGTTCAAGTGGGAGGGGCGCCCGCCCTCTGAAGTCCACTATAAAATCAAGTGTGACCACGCCCTCGAGCACGAGGAAGCCGAGAGGGATTTGAGAGAGTTGTCATTCTAAATTCACCTGATGAGGAGCCTTGGGAAAGCTCGAAACGCGTCGTGAAAGTATGCCTGAATGACTCGAAACCGTAAAAATGAGTACAGCTGCCATCATTTGGGGGTTCGTGATGTAGCAGAAGCCTTGGAAAATTTTCTCTTCGACCCATACAGGTCTGGAGTTGGTTAAAATGGCCGCCATCATTGGTCTGAGTGATGTTGCAGAGCCACATAAATTTTTCCTCCGTCCACTGTGACGTTGAGCGTCTCCAAAAAGGGTCCATGTCCATACAGACGTGGGATTTATGCCCCTCACCACTCTTAGCTAACACCTACCATTCGTTTTTTTGTTCAAATTAAGCCCTTGTTGGCATAAACCACGGCAATGTAGCCCTTTTGGATCTAGCCCACGGCGTTTTAGCCCTCTTTTAATGTTTTATAATTGTATGCGTCTCTCTCGGGGTTTCTTGGGGCATTTCGGTGCTTGTGTGGGGAGCGGCCAGTTGAAGCGAAGGCCAGTGCACAGCCTGAAGTGTCTTCGGACAGTTTATGGATTTTCTCTTCACCTAACCAAGCCCGTGCCTCGTAACTCTGGACCTCGTGCATGTTATCTGGATGTTCCTTGAGATGTCTGGGGGGGTATGTGTATAATTATTAAATATTAAAATGATAAATAAATTTATTGATAGTCAAAAAACGATTTATGAAGCACCATTTAGTGCTGAAAGGTATTTTAGTTCAAGTGGGAGGGGCGCCCGCCCTCTGAAGTCCACTATAAAATCAAGTGTGACCACGCCCTCGAGCACGAGGAAGCCGAGAGGGATTTGAGAGAGTTGTCATTCTAAATTCACCTGATGAGGAGCCTTGGGAAAGCTCGAAACGCGTCGTGAAAGTATGCCTGAATGACTCGAAACCGTAAAAATGAGTACAGCTGCCATCATTTGGGGGTTCGTGATGTAGCAGAAGCCTTGGAAAATTTTCTCTTCGACCCATACAGGTCTGGAGTTGGTTAAAATGGCCGCCATCATTGGTCTGAGTGATGTTGCAGAGCCACATAAATTTTTCCTCCGTCCACTGTGACGTTGAGCGTCTCCAAAAAGGGTCCATGTCCATACAGACGTGGGATTTATGCCCCTCACCACTCTTAGCTAACACCTACCATTCGTTTTTTTGTTCAAATTAAGCCCTTGTTGGCATAAACCACGGCAATGTAGCCCTTTTGGATCTAGCCCACGGCGTTTTAGCCCTCTTTTAATGTTTTATAATTGTATGCGTCTCTCTCGGGGTTTCTTGGGGCATTTCGGTGCTTGTGTGGGGAGCGGCCAGTTGAAGCGAAGGCCAGTGCACAGCCTGAAGTGTCTTCGGACAGTTTATGGATTTTCTCTTCACCTAACCAAGCCCGTGCCTCGTAACTCTGGACCTCGTGCATGTTATCTGGATGTTCCTTGAGATGTCTGGGGGGGTATGTGTATAATTATTAAATATTAAAATGATAAATAAATTTATTGATAGTCAAAAAACGATTTATGAAGCACCATTTAGTGCTGAAAGGTATTTTAGTTCAAGTGGGAGGGGCGCCCGCCCTCTGAAGTCCACTATAAAATCAAGTGTGACCACGCCCTCGAGCACGAGGAAGCCGAGAGGGATTTGAGAGAGTTGTCATTCTAAATTCACCTGATGAGGAGCCTTGGGAAAGCTCGAAACGCGTCGTGAAAGTATGCCTGAATGACTCGAAACCGTAAAAATGAGTACAGCTGCCATCATTTGGGGGTTCGTGATGTAGCAGAAGCCTTGGAAAATTTTCTCTTCGACCCATACAGGTCTGGAGTTGGTTAAAATGGCCGCCATCATTGGTCTGAGTGATGTTGCAGAGCCACATAAATTTTTCCTCCGTCCACTGTGACGTTGAGCGTCTCCAAAAAGGGTCCATGTCCATACAGACGTGGGATTTATGCCCCTCACCACTCTTAGCTAACACCTACCATTCGTTTTTTTGTTCAAATTAAGCCCTTGTTGGCATAAACCACGGCAATGTAGCCCTTTTGGATCTAGCCCACGGCGTTTTAGCCCTCTTTTAATGTTTTATAATTGTATGCGTCTCTCTCGGGGTTTCTTGGGGCATTTCGGTGCTTGTGTGGGGAGCGGCCAGTTGAAGCGAAGGCCAGTGCACAGCCTGAAGTGTCTTCGGACAGTTTATGGATTTTCTCTTCACCTAACCAAGCCCGTGCCTCGTAACTCTGGACCTCGTGCATGTTATCTGGATGTTCCTTGAGATGTCTGGGGGGGTATGTGTATAATTATTAAATATTAAAATGATAAATAAATTTATTGATAGTCAAAAAACGATTTATGAAGCACCATTTAGTGCTGAAAGGTATTTTAGTTCAAGTGGGAGGGGCGCCCGCCCTCTGAAGTCCACTATAAAATCAAGTGTGACCACGCCCTCGAGCACGAGGAAGCCGAGAGGGATTTGAGAGAGTTGTCATTCTAAATTCACCTGATGAGGAGCCTTGGGAAAGCTCGAAACGCGTCGTGAAAGTATGCCTGAATGACTCGAAACCGTAAAAATGAGTACAGCTGCCATCATTTGGGGGTTCGTGATGTAGCAGAAGCCTTGGAAAATTTTCTCTTCGACCCATACAGGTCTGGAGTTGGTTAAAATGGCCGCCATCATTGGTCTGAGTGATGTTGCAGAGCCACATAAATTTTTCCTCCGTCCACTGTGACGTTGAGCGTCTCCAAAAAGGGTCCATGTCCATACAGACGTGGGATTTATGCCCCTCACCACTCTTAGCTAACACCTACCATTCGTTTTTTTGTTCAAATTAAGCCCTTGTTGGCATAAACCACGGCAATGTAGCCCTTTTGGATCTAGCCCACGGCGTTTTAGCCCTCTTTTAATGTTTTATAATTGTATGCGTCTCTCTCGGGGTTTCTTGGGGCATTTCGGTGCTTGTGTGGGGAGCGGCCAGTTGAAGCGAAGGCCAGTGCACAGCCTGAAGTGTCTTCGGACAGTTTATGGATTTTCTCTTCACCTAACCCTAACCCTAACCCTAACTCTCTAACTCTAACCCTAACTCTAACCCTAACTCTAACTCTAACCCTAACTCTAACCTAACCAGCTAAACCTACCCACCACCTGCACAAAAAAACAGAAAACAAAACCAAAAAACACTGACCACTGGCGGGACCTACACAGACCCTACCCAAAATATACCAGGATAGACCACCCCTATATAAAATAACCCTAGATACAACAGCAATTTATAAAATAGACCCCTGTTAAAAAAAAACAAATCTAAAAAATAAAGTGCAGTACCGTGTCTACACACCTGGTGGCGCTAGAGGCGCACCAAACCACCACCAGTCGACTAGCCATACATCAATTACTATATAAACCAAGTTTCGTACAGATAAAACACACCGTTGCAGATATATGGACAGTTAAGATTCGGCCAATCAGATGCCCTTTATGCAAATGAGGGTGGTTACTAATGAGGGTGAAAGTCGTTTTTACCTCCCTACCTAACCCTAACCCTAACTCTAACTCTAACCCTAACCCTAACCCTAACCCTAACCCTAACCCTAACCTAACCCTAACCCTAACCCTAACTCTTCGACCCATACAGGTCTGGAGTTGGTTAAAATGGCCGCCATCATTGGTCTGAGTGATGTTGCAGAGCCACATAAATTTTTCCTCCGTCCACTGTGACGTTGAGCGTCTCCAAAAAGGGTCCATGTCCATACAGACGTGGGATTTATGCCCCTCACCACTCTTAGCTAACACCTACCATTCGTTTTTTTGTTCAAATTAAGCCCTTGTTGGCATAAACCACGGCAATGTAGCCCTTTTGGATCTAGCCCACGGCGTTTTAGCCCTCTTTTAATGTTTTATAATTGTATGCGTCTCTCTCGGGGTTTCTTGGGGCATTTCGGTGCTTGTGTGGGGAGCGGCCAGTTGAAGCGAAGGCCAGTGCACAGCCTGAAGTGTCTTCGGACAGTTTATGGATTTTCTCTTCACCTAACCAAGCCCGTGCCTCGTAACTCTGGACCTCGTGCATGTTATCTGGATGTTCCTTGAGATGTCTGGGGGGGTATGTGTATAATTATTAAATATTAAAATGATAAATAAATTTATTGATAGTCAAAAAACGATTTATGAAGCACCATTTAGTGCTGAAAGGTATTTTAGTTCAAGTGGGAGGGGCGCCCGCCCTCTGAAGTCCACTATAAAATCAAGTGTGACCACGCCCTCGAGCACGAGGAAGCCGAGAGGGATTTGAGAGAGTTGTCATTCTAAATTCACCTGATGAGGAGCCTTGGGAAAGCTCGAAACGCGTCGTGAAAGTATGCCTGAATGACTCGAAACCGTAAAAATGAGTACAGCTGCCATCATTTGGGGGTTCGTGATGTAGCAGAAGCCTTGGAAAATTTTCTCTTCGACCCATACAGGTCTGGAGTTGGTTAAAATGGCCGCCATCATTGGTCTGAGTGATGTTGCAGAGCCACATAAATTTTTCCTCCGTCCACTGTGACGTTGAGCGTCTCCAAAAAGGGTCCATGTCCATACAGACGTGGGATTTATGCCCCTCACCACTCTTAGCTAACACCTACCATTCGTTTTTTTGTTCAAATTAAGCCCTTGTTGGCATAAACCACGGCAATGTAGCCCTTTTGGATCTAGCCCACGGCGTTTTAGCCCTCTTTTAATGTTTTATAATTGTATGCGTCTCTCTCGGGGTTTCTTGGGGCATTTCGGTGCTTGTGTGGGGAGCGGCCAGTTGAAGCGAAGGCCAGTGCACAGCCTGAAGTGTCTTCGGACAGTTTATGGATTTTCTCTTCACCTAACCAAGCCCGTGCCTCGTAACTCTGGACCTCGTGCATGTTATCTGGATGTTCCTTGAGATGTCTGGGGGGGTATGTGTATAATTATTAAATATTAAAATGATAAATAAATTTATTGATAGTCAAAAAACGATTTATGAAGCACCATTTAGTGCTGAAAGGTATTTTAGTTCAAGTGGGAGGGGCGCCCGCCCTCTGAAGTCCACTATAAAATCAAGTGTGACCACGCCCTCGAGCACGAGGAAGCCGAGAGGGATTTGAGAGAGTTGTCATTCTAAATTCACCTGATGAGGAGCCTTGGGAAAGCTCGAAACGCGTCGTGAAAGTATGCCTGAATGACTCGAAACCGTAAAAATGAGTACAGCTGCCATCATTTGGGGGTTCGTGATGTAGCAGAAGCCTTGGAAAATTTTCTCTTCGACCCATACAGGTCTGGAGTTGGTTAAAATGGCCGCCATCATTGGTCTGAGTGATGTTGCAGAGCCACATAAATTTTTCCTCCGTCCACTGTGACGTTGAGCGTCTCCAAAAAGGGTCCATGTCCATACAGACGTGGGATTTATGCCCCTCACCACTCTTAGCTAACACCTACCATTCGTTTTTTTGTTCAAATTAAGCCCTTGTTGGCATAAACCACGGCAATGTAGCCCTTTTGGATCTAGCCCACGGCGTTTTAGCCCTCTTTTAATGTTTTATAATTGTATGCGTCTCTCTCGGGGTTTCTTGGGGCATTTCGGTGCTTGTGTGGGGAGCGGCCAGTTGAAGCGAAGGCCAGTGCACAGCCTGAAGTGTCTTCGGACAGTTTATGGATTTTCTCTTCACCTAACCAAGCCCGTGCCTCGTAACTCTGGACCTCGTGCATGTTATCTGGATGTTCCTTGAGATGTCTGGGGGGGTATGTGTATAATTATTAAATATTAAAATGATAAATAAATTTATTGATAGTCAAAAAACGATTTATGAAGCACCATTTAGTGCTGAAAGGTATTTTAGTTCAAGTGGGAGGGGCGCCCGCCCTCTGAAGTCCACTATAAAATCAAGTGTGACCACGCCCTCGAGCACGAGGAAGCCGAGAGGGATTTGAGAGAGTTGTCATTCTAAATTCACCTGATGAGGAGCCTTGGGAAAGCTCGAAACGCGTCGTGAAAGTATGCCTGAATGACTCGAAACCGTAAAAATGAGTACAGCTGCCATCATTTGGGGGTTCGTGATGTAGCAGAAGCCTTGGAAAATTTTCTCTTCGACCCATACAGGTCTGGAGTTGGTTAAAATGGCCGCCATCATTGGTCTGAGTGATGTTGCAGAGCCACATAAATTTTTCCTCCGTCCACTGTGACGTTGAGCGTCTCCAAAAAGGGTCCATGTCCATACAGACGTGGGATTTATGCCCCTCACCACTCTTAGCTAACACCTACCATTCGTTTTTTTGTTCAAATTAAGCCCTTGTTGGCATAAACCACGGCAATGTAGCCCTTTTGGATCTAGCCCACGGCGTTTTAGCCCTCTTTTAATGTTTTATAATTGTATGCGTCTCTCTCGGGGTTTCTTGGGGCATTTCGGTGCTTGTGTGGGGAGCGGCCAGTTGAAGCGAAGGCCAGTGCACAGCCTGAAGTGTCTTCGGACAGTTTATGGATTTTCTCTTCACCTAACCCTAACCCTAACCCTAACTCTCTAACTCTAACCCTAACTCTAACCCTAACTCTAACTCTAACCCTAACTCTAACCTAACCAGCTAAACCTACCCACCACCTGCACAAAAAAACAGAAAACAAAACCAAAAAACACTGACCACTGGCGGGACCTACACAGACCCTACCCAAAATATACCAGGATAGACCACCCCTATATAAAATAACCCTAGATACAACAGCAATTTATAAAATAGACCCCTGTTAAAAAAAAACAAATCTAAAAAATAAAGTGCAGTACCGTGTCTACACACCTGGTGGCGCTAGAGGCGCACCAAACCACCACCAGTCGACTAGCCATACATCAATTACTATATAAACCAAGTTTCGTACAGATAAAACACACCGTTGCAGATATATGGACAGTTAAGATTCGGCCAATCAGATGCCCTTTATGCAAATGAGGGTGGTTACTAATGAGGGTGAAAGTCGTTTTTACCTCCCTACCTAACCCTAACCCTAACTCTAACTCTAACCCTAACCCTAACCCTAACCCTAACCCTAACCCTAACCTAACCCTAACCCTAACCCTAACTCTTCGACCCATACAGGTCTGGAGTTGGTTAAAATGGCCGCCATCATTGGTCTGAGTGATGTTGCAGAGCCACATAAATTTTTCCTCCGTCCACTGTGACGTTGAGCGTCTCCAAAAAGGGTCCATGTCCATACAGACGTGGGATTTATGCCCCTCACCACTCTTAGCTAACACCTACCATTCGTTTTTTTGTTCAAATTAAGCCCTTGTTGGCATAAACCACGGCAATGTAGCCCTTTTGGATCTAGCCCACGGCGTTTTAGCCCTCTTTTAATGTTTTATAATTGTATGCGTCTCTCTCGGGGTTTCTTGGGGCATTTCGGTGCTTGTGTGGGGAGCGGCCAGTTGAAGCGAAGGCCAGTGCACAGCCTGAAGTGTCTTCGGACAGTTTATGGATTTTCTCTTCACCTAACCAAGCCCGTGCCTCGTAACTCTGGACCTCGTGCATGTTATCTGGATGTTCCTTGAGATGTCTGGGGGGGTATGTGTATAATTATTAAATATTAAAATGATAAATAAATTTATTGATAGTCAAAAAACGATTTATGAAGCACCATTTAGTGCTGAAAGGTATTTTAGTTCAAGTGGGAGGGGCGCCCGCCCTCTGAAGTCCACTATAAAATCAAGTGTGACCACGCCCTCGAGCACGAGGAAGCCGAGAGGGATTTGAGAGAGTTGTCATTCTAAATTCACCTGATGAGGAGCCTTGGGAAAGCTCGAAACGCGTCGTGAAAGTATGCCTGAATGACTCGAAACCGTAAAAATGAGTACAGCTGCCATCATTTGGGGGTTCGTGATGTAGCAGAAGCCTTGGAAAATTTTCTCTTCGACCCATACAGGTCTGGAGTTGGTTAAAATGGCCGCCATCATTGGTCTGAGTGATGTTGCAGAGCCACATAAATTTTTCCTCCGTCCACTGTGACGTTGAGCGTCTCCAAAAAGGGTCCATGTCCATACAGACGTGGGATTTATGCCCCTCACCACTCTTAGCTAACACCTACCATTCGTTTTTTTGTTCAAATTAAGCCCTTGTTGGCATAAACCACGGCAATGTAGCCCTTTTGGATCTAGCCCACGGCGTTTTAGCCCTCTTTTAATGTTTTATAATTGTATGCGTCTCTCTCGGGGTTTCTTGGGGCATTTCGGTGCTTGTGTGGGGAGCGGCCAGTTGAAGCGAAGGCCAGTGCACAGCCTGAAGTGTCTTCGGACAGTTTATGGATTTTCTCTTCACCTAACCAAGCCCGTGCCTCGTAACTCTGGACCTCGTGCATGTTATCTGGATGTTCCTTGAGATGTCTGGGGGGGTATGTGTATAATTATTAAATATTAAAATGATAAATAAATTTATTGATAGTCAAAAAACGATTTATGAAGCACCATTTAGTGCTGAAAGGTATTTTAGTTCAAGTGGGAGGGGCGCCCGCCCTCTGAAGTCCACTATAAAATCAAGTGTGACCACGCCCTCGAGCACGAGGAAGCCGAGAGGGATTTGAGAGAGTTGTCATTCTAAATTCACCTGATGAGGAGCCTTGGGAAAGCTCGAAACGCGTCGTGAAAGTATGCCTGAATGACTCGAAACCGTAAAAATGAGTACAGCTGCCATCATTTGGGGGTTCGTGATGTAGCAGAAGCCTTGGAAAATTTTCTCTTCGACCCATACAGGTCTGGAGTTGGTTAAAATGGCCGCCATCATTGGTCTGAGTGATGTTGCAGAGCCACATAAATTTTTCCTCCGTCCACTGTGACGTTGAGCGTCTCCAAAAAGGGTCCATGTCCATACAGACGTGGGATTTATGCCCCTCACCACTCTTAGCTAACACCTACCATTCGTTTTTTTGTTCAAATTAAGCCCTTGTTGGCATAAACCACGGCAATGTAGCCCTTTTGGATCTAGCCCACGGCGTTTTAGCCCTCTTTTAATGTTTTATAATTGTATGCGTCTCTCTCGGGGTTTCTTGGGGCATTTCGGTGCTTGTGTGGGGAGCGGCCAGTTGAAGCGAAGGCCAGTGCACAGCCTGAAGTGTCTTCGGACAGTTTATGGATTTTCTCTTCACCTAACCAAGCCCGTGCCTCGTAACTCTGGACCTCGTGCATGTTATCTGGATGTTCCTTGAGATGTCTGGGGGGGTATGTGTATAATTATTAAATATTAAAATGATAAATAAATTTATTGATAGTCAAAAAACGATTTATGAAGCACCATTTAGTGCTGAAAGGTATTTTAGTTCAAGTGGGAGGGGCGCCCGCCCTCTGAAGTCCACTATAAAATCAAGTGTGACCACGCCCTCGAGCACGAGGAAGCCGAGAGGGATTTGAGAGAGTTGTCATTCTAAATTCACCTGATGAGGAGCCTTGGGAAAGCTCGAAACGCGTCGTGAAAGTATGCCTGAATGACTCGAAACCGTAAAAATGAGTACAGCTGCCATCATTTGGGGGTTCGTGATGTAGCAGAAGCCTTGGAAAATTTTCTCTTCGACCCATACAGGTCTGGAGTTGGTTAAAATGGCCGCCATCATTGGTCTGAGTGATGTTGCAGAGCCACATAAATTTTTCCTCCGTCCACTGTGACGTTGAGCGTCTCCAAAAAGGGTCCATGTCCATACAGACGTGGGATTTATGCCCCTCACCACTCTTAGCTAACACCTACCATTCGTTTTTTTGTTCAAATTAAGCCCTTGTTGGCATAAACCACGGCAATGTAGCCCTTTTGGATCTAGCCCACGGCGTTTTAGCCCTCTTTTAATGTTTTATAATTGTATGCGTCTCTCTCGGGGTTTCTTGGGGCATTTCGGTGCTTGTGTGGGGAGCGGCCAGTTGAAGCGAAGGCCAGTGCACAGCCTGAAGTGTCTTCGGACAGTTTATGGATTTTCTCTTCACCTAACCAAGCCCGTGCCTCGTAACTCTGGACCTCGTGCATGTTATCTGGATGTTCCTTGAGATGTCTGGGGGGGTATGTGTATAATTATTAAATATTAAAATGATAAATAAATTTATTGATAGTCAAAAAACGATTTATGAAGCACCATTTAGTGCTGAAAGGTATTTTAGTTCAAGTGGGAGGGGCGCCCGCCCTCTGAAGTCCACTATAAAATCAAGTGTGACCACGCCCTCGAGCACGAGGAAGCCGAGAGGGATTTGAGAGAGTTGTCATTCTAAATTCACCTGATGAGGAGCCTTGGGAAAGCTCGAAACGCGTCGTGAAAGTATGCCTGAATGACTCGAAACCGTAAAAATGAGTACAGCTGCCATCATTTGGGGGTTCGTGATGTAGCAGAAGCCTTGGAAAATTTTCTCTTCGACCCATACAGGTCTGGAGTTGGTTAAAATGGCCGCCATCATTGGTCTGAGTGATGTTGCAGAGCCACATAAATTTTTCCTCCGTCCACTGTGACGTTGAGCGTCTCCAAAAAGGGTCCATGTCCATACAGACGTGGGATTTATGCCCCTCACCACTCTTAGCTAACACCTACCATTCGTTTTTTTGTTCAAATTAAGCCCTTGTTGGCATAAACCACGGCAATGTAGCCCTTTTGGATCTAGCCCACGGCGTTTTAGCCCTCTTTTAATGTTTTATAATTGTATGCGTCTCTCTCGGGGTTTCTTGGGGCATTTCGGTGCTTGTGTGGGGAGCGGCCAGTTGAAGCGAAGGCCAGTGCACAGCCTGAAGTGTCTTCGGACAGTTTATGGATTTTCTCTTCACCTAACCAAGCCCGTGCCTCGTAACTCTGGACCTCGTGCATGTTATCTGGATGTTCCTTGAGATGTCTGGGGGGGTATGTGTATAATTATTAAATATTAAAATGATAAATAAATTTATTGATAGTCAAAAAACGATTTATGAAGCACCATTTAGTGCTGAAAGGTATTTTAGTTCAAGTGGGAGGGGCGCCCGCCCTCTGAAGTCCACTATAAAATCAAGTGTGACCACGCCCTCGAGCACGAGGAAGCCGAGAGGGATTTGAGAGAGTTGTCATTCTAAATTCACCTGATGAGGAGCCTTGGGAAAGCTCGAAACGCGTCGTGAAAGTATGCCTGAATGACTCGAAACCGTAAAAATGAGTACAGCTGCCATCATTTGGGGGTTCGTGATGTAGCAGAAGCCTTGGAAAATTTTCTCTTCGACCCATACAGGTCTGGAGTTGGTTAAAATGGCCGCCATCATTGGTCTGAGTGATGTTGCAGAGCCACATAAATTTTTCCTCCGTCCACTGTGACGTTGAGCGTCTCCAAAAAGGGTCCATGTCCATACAGACGTGGGATTTATGCCCCTCACCACTCTTAGCTAACACCTACCATTCGTTTTTTTGTTCAAATTAAGCCCTTGTTGGCATAAACCACGGCAATGTAGCCCTTTTGGATCTAGCCCACGGCGTTTTAGCCCTCTTTTAATGTTTTATAATTGTATGCGTCTCTCTCGGGGTTTCTTGGGGCATTTCGGTGCTTGTGTGGGGAGCGGCCAGTTGAAGCGAAGGCCAGTGCACAGCCTGAAGTGTCTTCGGACAGTTTATGGATTTTCTCTTCACCTAACCAAGCCCGTGCCTCGTAACTCTGGACCTCGTGCATGTTATCTGGATGTTCCTTGAGATGTCTGGGGGGGTATGTGTATAATTATTAAATATTAAAATGATAAATAAATTTATTGATAGTCAAAAAACGATTTATGAAGCACCATTTAGTGCTGAAAGGTATTTTAGTTCAAGTGGGAGGGGCGCCCGCCCTCTGAAGTCCACTATAAAATCAAGTGTGACCACGCCCTCGAGCACGAGGAAGCCGAGAGGGATTTGAGAGAGTTGTCATTCTAAATTCACCTGATGAGGAGCCTTGGGAAAGCTCGAAACGCGTCGTGAAAGTATGCCTGAATGACTCGAAACCGTAAAAATGAGTACAGCTGCCATCATTTGGGGGTTCGTGATGTAGCAGAAGCCTTGGAAAATTTTCTCTTCGACCCATACAGGTCTGGAGTTGGTTAAAATGGCCGCCATCATTGGTCTGAGTGATGTTGCAGAGCCACATAAATTTTTCCTCCGTCCACTGTGACGTTGAGCGTCTCCAAAAAGGGTCCATGTCCATACAGACGTGGGATTTATGCCCCTCACCACTCTTAGCTAACACCTACCATTCGTTTTTTTGTTCAAATTAAGCCCTTGTTGGCATAAACCACGGCAATGTAGCCCTTTTGGATCTAGCCCACGGCGTTTTAGCCCTCTTTTAATGTTTTATAATTGTATGCGTCTCTCTCGGGGTTTCTTGGGGCATTTCGGTGCTTGTGTGGGGAGCGGCCAGTTGAAGCGAAGGCCAGTGCACAGCCTGAAGTGTCTTCGGACAGTTTATGGATTTTCTCTTCACCTAACCAAGCCCGTGCCTCGTAACTCTGGACCTCGTGCATGTTATCTGGATGTTCCTTGAGATGTCTGGGGGGGTATGTGTATAATTATTAAATATTAAAATGATAAATAAATTTATTGATAGTCAAAAAACGATTTATGAAGCACCATTTAGTGCTGAAAGGTATTTTAGTTCAAGTGGGAGGGGCGCCCGCCCTCTGAAGTCCACTATAAAATCAAGTGTGACCACGCCCTCGAGCACGAGGAAGCCGAGAGGGATTTGAGAGAGTTGTCATTCTAAATTCACCTGATGAGGAGCCTTGGGAAAGCTCGAAACGCGTCGTGAAAGTATGCCTGAATGACTCGAAACCGTAAAAATGAGTACAGCTGCCATCATTTGGGGGTTCGTGATGTAGCAGAAGCCTTGGAAAATTTTCTCTTCGACCCATACAGGTCTGGAGTTGGTTAAAATGGCCGCCATCATTGGTCTGAGTGATGTTGCAGAGCCACATAAATTTTTCCTCCGTCCACTGTGACGTTGAGCGTCTCCAAAAAGGGTCCATGTCCATACAGACGTGGGATTTATGCCCCTCACCACTCTTAGCTAACACCTACCATTCGTTTTTTTGTTCAAATTAAGCCCTTGTTGGCATAAACCACGGCAATGTAGCCCTTTTGGATCTAGCCCACGGCGTTTTAGCCCTCTTTTAATGTTTTATAATTGTATGCGTCTCTCTCGGGGTTTCTTGGGGCATTTCGGTGCTTGTGTGGGGAGCGGCCAGTTGAAGCGAAGGCCAGTGCACAGCCTGAAGTGTCTTCGGACAGTTTATGGATTTTCTCTTCACCTAACCAAGCCCGTGCCTCGTAACTCTGGACCTCGTGCATGTTATCTGGATGTTCCTTGAGATGTCTGGGGGGGTATGTGTATAATTATTAAATATTAAAATGATAAATAAATTTATTGATAGTCAAAAAACGATTTATGAAGCACCATTTAGTGCTGAAAGGTATTTTAGTTCAAGTGGGAGGGGCGCCCGCCCTCTGAAGTCCACTATAAAATCAAGTGTGACCACGCCCTCGAGCACGAGGAAGCCGAGAGGGATTTGAGAGAGTTGTCATTCTAAATTCACCTGATGAGGAGCCTTGGGAAAGCTCGAAACGCGTCGTGAAAGTATGCCTGAATGACTCGAAACCGTAAAAATGAGTACAGCTGCCATCATTTGGGGGTTCGTGATGTAGCAGAAGCCTTGGAAAATTTTCTCTTCGACCCATACAGGTCTGGAGTTGGTTAAAATGGCCGCCATCATTGGTCTGAGTGATGTTGCAGAGCCACATAAATTTTTCCTCCGTCCACTGTGACGTTGAGCGTCTCCAAAAAGGGTCCATGTCCATACAGACGTGGGATTTATGCCCCTCACCACTCTTAGCTAACACCTACCATTCGTTTTTTTGTTCAAATTAAGCCCTTGTTGGCATAAACCACGGCAATGTAGCCCTTTTGGATCTAGCCCACGGCGTTTTAGCCCTCTTTTAATGTTTTATAATTGTATGCGTCTCTCTCGGGGTTTCTTGGGGCATTTCGGTGCTTGTGTGGGGAGCGGCCAGTTGAAGCGAAGGCCAGTGCACAGCCTGAAGTGTCTTCGGACAGTTTATGGATTTTCTCTTCACCTAACCAAGCCCGTGCCTCGTAACTCTGGACCTCGTGCATGTTATCTGGATGTTCCTTGAGATGTCTGGGGGGGTATGTGTATAATTATTAAATATTAAAATGATAAATAAATTTATTGATAGTCAAAAAACGATTTATGAAGCACCATTTAGTGCTGAAAGGTATTTTAGTTCAAGTGGGAGGGGCGCCCGCCCTCTGAAGTCCACTATAAAATCAAGTGTGACCACGCCCTCGAGCACGAGGAAGCCGAGAGGGATTTGAGAGAGTTGTCATTCTAAATTCACCTGATGAGGAGCCTTGGGAAAGCTCGAAACGCGTCGTGAAAGTATGCCTGAATGACTCGAAACCGTAAAAATGAGTACAGCTGCCATCATTTGGGGGTTCGTGATGTAGCAGAAGCCTTGGAAAATTTTCTCTTCGACCCATACAGGTCTGGAGTTGGTTAAAATGGCCGCCATCATTGGTCTGAGTGATGTTGCAGAGCCACATAAATTTTTCCTCCGTCCACTGTGACGTTGAGCGTCTCCAAAAAGGGTCCATGTCCATACAGACGTGGGATTTATGCCCCTCACCACTCTTAGCTAACACCTACCATTCGTTTTTTTGTTCAAATTAAGCCCTTGTTGGCATAAACCACGGCAATGTAGCCCTTTTGGATCTAGCCCACGGCGTTTTAGCCCTCTTTTAATGTTTTATAATTGTATGCGTCTCTCTCGGGGTTTCTTGGGGCATTTCGGTGCTTGTGTGGGGAGCGGCCAGTTGAAGCGAAGGCCAGTGCACAGCCTGAAGTGTCTTCGGACAGTTTATGGATTTTCTCTTCACCTAACCAAGCCCGTGCCTCGTAACTCTGGACCTCGTGCATGTTATCTGGATGTTCCTTGAGATGTCTGGGGGGGTATGTGTATAATTATTAAATATTAAAATGATAAATAAATTTATTGATAGTCAAAAAACGATTTATGAAGCACCATTTAGTGCTGAAAGGTATTTTAGTTCAAGTGGGAGGGGCGCCCGCCCTCTGAAGTCCACTATAAAATCAAGTGTGACCACGCCCTCGAGCACGAGGAAGCCGAGAGGGATTTGAGAGAGTTGTCATTCTAAATTCACCTGATGAGGAGCCTTGGGAAAGCTCGAAACGCGTCGTGAAAGTATGCCTGAATGACTCGAAACCGTAAAAATGAGTACAGCTGCCATCATTTGGGGGTTCGTGATGTAGCAGAAGCCTTGGAAAATTTTCTCTTCGACCCATACAGGTCTGGAGTTGGTTAAAATGGCCGCCATCATTGGTCTGAGTGATGTTGCAGAGCCACATAAATTTTTCCTCCGTCCACTGTGACGTTGAGCGTCTCCAAAAAGGGTCCATGTCCATACAGACGTGGGATTTATGCCCCTCACCACTCTTAGCTAACACCTACCATTCGTTTTTTTGTTCAAATTAAGCCCTTGTTGGCATAAACCACGGCAATGTAGCCCTTTTGGATCTAGCCCACGGCGTTTTAGCCCTCTTTTAATGTTTTATAATTGTATGCGTCTCTCTCGGGGTTTCTTGGGGCATTTCGGTGCTTGTGTGGGGAGCGGCCAGTTGAAGCGAAGGCCAGTGCACAGCCTGAAGTGTCTTCGGACAGTTTATGGATTTTCTCTTCACCTAACCAAGCCCGTGCCTCGTAACTCTGGACCTCGTGCATGTTATCTGGATGTTCCTTGAGATGTCTGGGGGGGTATGTGTATAATTATTAAATATTAAAATGATAAATAAATTTATTGATAGTCAAAAAACGATTTATGAAGCACCATTTAGTGCTGAAAGGTATTTTAGTTCAAGTGGGAGGGGCGCCCGCCCTCTGAAGTCCACTATAAAATCAAGTGTGACCACGCCCTCGAGCACGAGGAAGCCGAGAGGGATTTGAGAGAGTTGTCATTCTAAATTCACCTGATGAGGAGCCTTGGGAAAGCTCGAAACGCGTCGTGAAAGTATGCCTGAATGACTCGAAACCGTAAAAATGAGTACAGCTGCCATCATTTGGGGGTTCGTGATGTAGCAGAAGCCTTGGAAAATTTTCTCTTCGACCCATACAGGTCTGGAGTTGGTTAAAATGGCCGCCATCATTGGTCTGAGTGATGTTGCAGAGCCACATAAATTTTTCCTCCGTCCACTGTGACGTTGAGCGTCTCCAAAAAGGGTCCATGTCCATACAGACGTGGGATTTATGCCCCTCACCACTCTTAGCTAACACCTACCATTCGTTTTTTTGTTCAAATTAAGCCCTTGTTGGCATAAACCACGGCAATGTAGCCCTTTTGGATCTAGCCCACGGCGTTTTAGCCCTCTTTTAATGTTTTATAATTGTATGCGTCTCTCTCGGGGTTTCTTGGGGCATTTCGGTGCTTGTGTGGGGAGCGGCCAGTTGAAGCGAAGGCCAGTGCACAGCCTGAAGTGTCTTCGGACAGTTTATGGATTTTCTCTTCACCTAACCAAGCCCGTGCCTCGTAACTCTGGACCTCGTGCATGTTATCTGGATGTTCCTTGAGATGTCTGGGGGGGTATGTGTATAATTATTAAATATTAAAATGATAAATAAATTTATTGATAGTCAAAAAACGATTTATGAAGCACCATTTAGTGCTGAAAGGTATTTTAGTTCAAGTGGGAGGGGCGCCCGCCCTCTGAAGTCCACTATAAAATCAAGTGTGACCACGCCCTCGAGCACGAGGAAGCCGAGAGGGATTTGAGAGAGTTGTCATTCTAAATTCACCTGATGAGGAGCCTTGGGAAAGCTCGAAACGCGTCGTGAAAGTATGCCTGAATGACTCGAAACCGTAAAAATGAGTACAGCTGCCATCATTTGGGGGTTCGTGATGTAGCAGAAGCCTTGGAAAATTTTCTCTTCGACCCATACAGGTCTGGAGTTGGTTAAAATGGCCGCCATCATTGGTCTGAGTGATGTTGCAGAGCCACATAAATTTTTCCTCCGTCCACTGTGACGTTGAGCGTCTCCAAAAAGGGTCCATGTCCATACAGACGTGGGATTTATGCCCCTCACCACTCTTAGCTAACACCTACCATTCGTTTTTTTGTTCAAATTAAGCCCTTGTTGGCATAAACCACGGCAATGTAGCCCTTTTGGATCTAGCCCACGGCGTTTTAGCCCTCTTTTAATGTTTTATAATTGTATGCGTCTCTCTCGGGGTTTCTTGGGGCATTTCGGTGCTTGTGTGGGGAGCGGCCAGTTGAAGCGAAGGCCAGTGCACAGCCTGAAGTGTCTTCGGACAGTTTATGGATTTTCTCTTCACCTAACCAAGCCCGTGCCTCGTAACTCTGGACCTCGTGCATGTTATCTGGATGTTCCTTGAGATGTCTGGGGGGGTATGTGTATAATTATTAAATATTAAAATGATAAATAAATTTATTGATAGTCAAAAAACGATTTATGAAGCACCATTTAGTGCTGAAAGGTATTTTAGTTCAAGTGGGAGGGGCGCCCGCCCTCTGAAGTCCACTATAAAATCAAGTGTGACCACGCCCTCGAGCACGAGGAAGCCGAGAGGGATTTGAGAGAGTTGTCATTCTAAATTCACCTGATGAGGAGCCTTGGGAAAGCTCGAAACGCGTCGTGAAAGTATGCCTGAATGACTCGAAACCGTAAAAATGAGTACAGCTGCCATCATTTGGGGGTTCGTGATGTAGCAGAAGCCTTGGAAAATTTTCTCTTCGACCCATACAGGTCTGGAGTTGGTTAAAATGGCCGCCATCATTGGTCTGAGTGATGTTGCAGAGCCACATAAATTTTTCCTCCGTCCACTGTGACGTTGAGCGTCTCCAAAAAGGGTCCATGTCCATACAGACGTGGGATTTATGCCCCTCACCACTCTTAGCTAACACCTACCATTCGTTTTTTTGTTCAAATTAAGCCCTTGTTGGCATAAACCACGGCAATGTAGCCCTTTTGGATCTAGCCCACGGCGTTTTAGCCCTCTTTTAATGTTTTATAATTGTATGCGTCTCTCTCGGGGTTTCTTGGGGCATTTCGGTGCTTGTGTGGGGAGCGGCCAGTTGAAGCGAAGGCCAGTGCACAGCCTGAAGTGTCTTCGGACAGTTTATGGATTTTCTCTTCACCTAACCAAGCCCGTGCCTCGTAACTCTGGACCTCGTGCATGTTATCTGGATGTTCCTTGAGATGTCTGGGGGGGTATGTGTATAATTATTAAATATTAAAATGATAAATAAATTTATTGATAGTCAAAAAACGATTTATGAAGCACCATTTAGTGCTGAAAGGTATTTTAGTTCAAGTGGGAGGGGCGCCCGCCCTCTGAAGTCCACTATAAAATCAAGTGTGACCACGCCCTCGAGCACGAGGAAGCCGAGAGGGATTTGAGAGAGTTGTCATTCTAAATTCACCTGATGAGGAGCCTTGGGAAAGCTCGAAACGCGTCGTGAAAGTATGCCTGAATGACTCGAAACCGTAAAAATGAGTACAGCTGCCATCATTTGGGGGTTCGTGATGTAGCAGAAGCCTTGGAAAATTTTCTCTTCGACCCATACAGGTCTGGAGTTGGTTAAAATGGCCGCCATCATTGGTCTGAGTGATGTTGCAGAGCCACATAAATTTTTCCTCCGTCCACTGTGACGTTGAGCGTCTCCAAAAAGGGTCCATGTCCATACAGACGTGGGATTTATGCCCCTCACCACTCTTAGCTAACACCTACCATTCGTTTTTTTGTTCAAATTAAGCCCTTGTTGGCATAAACCACGGCAATGTAGCCCTTTTGGATCTAGCCCACGGCGTTTTAGCCCTCTTTTAATGTTTTATAATTGTATGCGTCTCTCTCGGGGTTTCTTGGGGCATTTCGGTGCTTGTGTGGGGAGCGGCCAGTTGAAGCGAAGGCCAGTGCACAGCCTGAAGTGTCTTCGGACAGTTTATGGATTTTCTCTTCACCTAACCAAGCCCGTGCCTCGTAACTCTGGACCTCGTGCATGTTATCTGGATGTTCCTTGAGATGTCTGGGGGGGTATGTGTATAATTATTAAATATTAAAATGATAAATAAATTTATTGATAGTCAAAAAACGATTTATGAAGCACCATTTAGTGCTGAAAGGTATTTTAGTTCAAGTGGGAGGGGCGCCCGCCCTCTGAAGTCCACTATAAAATCAAGTGTGACCACGCCCTCGAGCACGAGGAAGCCGAGAGGGATTTGAGAGAGTTGTCATTCTAAATTCACCTGATGAGGAGCCTTGGGAAAGCTCGAAACGCGTCGTGAAAGTATGCCTGAATGACTCGAAACCGTAAAAATGAGTACAGCTGCCATCATTTGGGGGTTCGTGATGTAGCAGAAGCCTTGGAAAATTTTCTCTTCGACCCATACAGGTCTGGAGTTGGTTAAAATGGCCGCCATCATTGGTCTGAGTGATGTTGCAGAGCCACATAAATTTTTCCTCCGTCCACTGTGACGTTGAGCGTCTCCAAAAAGGGTCCATGTCCATACAGACGTGGGATTTATGCCCCTCACCACTCTTAGCTAACACCTACCATTCGTTTTTTTGTTCAAATTAAGCCCTTGTTGGCATAAACCACGGCAATGTAGCCCTTTTGGATCTAGCCCACGGCGTTTTAGCCCTCTTTTAATGTTTTATAATTGTATGCGTCTCTCTCGGGGTTTCTTGGGGCATTTCGGTGCTTGTGTGGGGAGCGGCCAGTTGAAGCGAAGGCCAGTGCACAGCCTGAAGTGTCTTCGGACAGTTTATGGATTTTCTCTTCACCTAACCAAGCCCGTGCCTCGTAACTCTGGACCTCGTGCATGTTATCTGGATGTTCCTTGAGATGTCTGGGGGGGTATGTGTATAATTATTAAATATTAAAATGATAAATAAATTTATTGATAGTCAAAAAACGATTTATGAAGCACCATTTAGTGCTGAAAGGTATTTTAGTTCAAGTGGGAGGGGCGCCCGCCCTCTGAAGTCCACTATAAAATCAAGTGTGACCACGCCCTCGAGCACGAGGAAGCCGAGAGGGATTTGAGAGAGTTGTCATTCTAAATTCACCTGATGAGGAGCCTTGGGAAAGCTCGAAACGCGTCGTGAAAGTATGCCTGAATGACTCGAAACCGTAAAAATGAGTACAGCTGCCATCATTTGGGGGTTCGTGATGTAGCAGAAGCCTTGGAAAATTTTCTCTTCGACCCATACAGGTCTGGAGTTGGTTAAAATGGCCGCCATCATTGGTCTGAGTGATGTTGCAGAGCCACATAAATTTTTCCTCCGTCCACTGTGACGTTGAGCGTCTCCAAAAAGGGTCCATGTCCATACAGACGTGGGATTTATGCCCCTCACCACTCTTAGCTAACACCTACCATTCGTTTTTTTGTTCAAATTAAGCCCTTGTTGGCATAAACCACGGCAATGTAGCCCTTTTGGATCTAGCCCACGGCGTTTTAGCCCTCTTTTAATGTTTTATAATTGTATGCGTCTCTCTCGGGGTTTCTTGGGGCATTTCGGTGCTTGTGTGGGGAGCGGCCAGTTGAAGCGAAGGCCAGTGCACAGCCTGAAGTGTCTTCGGACAGTTTATGGATTTTCTCTTCACCTAACCAAGCCCGTGCCTCGTAACTCTGGACCTCGTGCATGTTATCTGGATGTTCCTTGAGATGTCTGGGGGGGTATGTGTATAATTATTAAATATTAAAATGATAAATAAATTTATTGATAGTCAAAAAACGATTTATGAAGCACCATTTAGTGCTGAAAGGTATTTTAGTTCAAGTGGGAGGGGCGCCCGCCCTCTGAAGTCCACTATAAAATCAAGTGTGACCACGCCCTCGAGCACGAGGAAGCCGAGAGGGATTTGAGAGAGTTGTCATTCTAAATTCACCTGATGAGGAGCCTTGGGAAAGCTCGAAACGCGTCGTGAAAGTATGCCTGAATGACTCGAAACCGTAAAAATGAGTACAGCTGCCATCATTTGGGGGTTCGTGATGTAGCAGAAGCCTTGGAAAATTTTCTCTTCGACCCATACAGGTCTGGAGTTGGTTAAAATGGCCGCCATCATTGGTCTGAGTGATGTTGCAGAGCCACATAAATTTTTCCTCCGTCCACTGTGACGTTGAGCGTCTCCAAAAAGGGTCCATGTCCATACAGACGTGGGATTTATGCCCCTCACCACTCTTAGCTAACACCTACCATTCGTTTTTTTGTTCAAATTAAGCCCTTGTTGGCATAAACCACGGCAATGTAGCCCTTTTGGATCTAGCCCACGGCGTTTTAGCCCTCTTTTAATGTTTTATAATTGTATGCGTCTCTCTCGGGGTTTCTTGGGGCATTTCGGTGCTTGTGTGGGGAGCGGCCAGTTGAAGCGAAGGCCAGTGCACAGCCTGAAGTGTCTTCGGACAGTTTATGGATTTTCTCTTCACCTAACCAAGCCCGTGCCTCGTAACTCTGGACCTCGTGCATGTTATCTGGATGTTCCTTGAGATGTCTGGGGGGGTATGTGTATAATTATTAAATATTAAAATGATAAATAAATTTATTGATAGTCAAAAAACGATTTATGAAGCACCATTTAGTGCTGAAAGGTATTTTAGTTCAAGTGGGAGGGGCGCCCGCCCTCTGAAGTCCACTATAAAATCAAGTGTGACCACGCCCTCGAGCACGAGGAAGCCGAGAGGGATTTGAGAGAGTTGTCATTCTAAATTCACCTGATGAGGAGCCTTGGGAAAGCTCGAAACGCGTCGTGAAAGTATGCCTGAATGACTCGAAACCGTAAAAATGAGTACAGCTGCCATCATTTGGGGGTTCGTGATGTAGCAGAAGCCTTGGAAAATTTTCTCTTCGACCCATACAGGTCTGGAGTTGGTTAAAATGGCCGCCATCATTGGTCTGAGTGATGTTGCAGAGCCACATAAATTTTTCCTCCGTCCACTGTGACGTTGAGCGTCTCCAAAAAGGGTCCATGTCCATACAGACGTGGGATTTATGCCCCTCACCACTCTTAGCTAACACCTACCATTCGTTTTTTTGTTCAAATTAAGCCCTTGTTGGCATAAACCACGGCAATGTAGCCCTTTTGGATCTAGCCCACGGCGTTTTAGCCCTCTTTTAATGTTTTATAATTGTATGCGTCTCTCTCGGGGTTTCTTGGGGCATTTCGGTGCTTGTGTGGGGAGCGGCCAGTTGAAGCGAAGGCCAGTGCACAGCCTGAAGTGTCTTCGGACAGTTTATGGATTTTCTCTTCACCTAACCCTAACCCTAACCCTAACTCTCTAACTCTAACCCTAACTCTAACCCTAACTCTAACTCTAACCCTAACTCTAACCTAACCAGCTAAACCTACCCACCACCTGCACAAAAAAACAGAAAACAAAACCAAAAAACACTGACCACTGGCGGGACCTACACAGACCCTACCCAAAATATACCAGGATAGACCACCCCTATATAAAATAACCCTAGATACAACAGCAATTTATAAAATAGACCCCTGTTAAAAAAAAACAAATCTAAAAAATAAAGTGCAGTACCGTGTCTACACACCTGGTGGCGCTAGAGGCGCACCAAACCACCACCAGTCGACTAGCCATACATCAATTACTATATAAACCAAGTTTCGTACAGATAAAACACACCGTTGCAGATATATGGACAGTTAAGATTCGGCCAATCAGATGCCCTTTATGCAAATGAGGGTGGTTACTAATGAGGGTGAAAGTCGTTTTTACCTCCCTACCTATATGCCATTTTAACCCTAACCTAACCATAGCCCCAAACTAACCCTAAACCCAAACTAACCATTAGTCCAAAGACTACTTTCAATATTTAACACAAAACAATAAAAAAATATGAACAAACAGTCGATCAAACTCATCTATCCATCTATCCATCTATCCATCTATCCATCTATCTATCCATCCATCCATCCATCACTCCATCACTCCATCACTCCATCCATCCATGTATAACACAGGCCTAAAAACATTCACTTTTTCAAACAAAAACTTTTTTTTTTTTAACAAAAAGTTGTTTAAACTCATGTATCTATATATTCATCTATTCATCTATCTATCTATTTATCTATCTATCCATCCATCCATCCATCCATCCATCACTCCATCCATCCATGTATAACACAGGCCTAAAAACATTCACTTTTTCAAACAAAAACATATTTTTTTTAACAAAAAGTGGTTTAAACTCATGTATCTATATATTCATCTATTCATCTATCTATCCATCCATCCATCCATCCATCCATCACTCCATCACTCCATCCATCAATGTAACACAGGCCTAAAAAACATTCACTTTTTCAAACAAAAACATTTTTTTTAACAAAAACATTTTTTTTAACAAAAAGTTGTTTCAACTCATGTACCTATCTATCCATCCATCCATCCATCCATCCATCCATCCATCCATCCATCCATCCATCCATCCATCCATCCATCCATCACTCCATCCATCAATCTATCTATAGAAATAGACACTTACCTGTCAGCATTGGTGCTGTTTCAGCACTCGTGCTGATATGCACGGCAAATGCAACCATTTTGCATTGACAGGTGAACAGCTGGGGGAAAACTCAAGTTCAGTTTGCGTCAGGGCGTCTGCATGGATGCAGGGTCAAAGGCCAAAGGCCTGGCACGCTACCTCACCTAACCAGCTAAACCTACCCACCACCTGCACAAAAAAACAGAAAACAAAACCAAAAAACACTGACCACTGGCGGGACCTACACAGACCCTACCCAAAATATACCAGGATAGACCACCCCTATATAAAATAACCCTAGATACAACAGCAATTTATAAAATAGACCCCTGTTAAAAAAAAACAAATCTAAAAAATAAAGTGCAGTACCGTGTCTACACACCTGGTGGCGCTAGAGGCGCACCAAACCACCACCAGTCGACTAGCCATACATCAATTACTATATAAACCAAGTTTCGTACAGATAAAACACACCGTTGCAGATATATGGACAGTTAAGATTCGGCCAATCAGATGCCCTTTATGCAAATGAGGGTGGTTACTAATGAGGGTGAAAGTCGTTTTTACCTCCCTACCTATATGCCATTTTAACCCTAACCTAACCTAACCATAGCCCCAAACTAACCCTAAACCCAAACTAACCATTAGTCCAAAGACTACTTTCAATATTTAACACAAAACAATAAAAAAATATGAACAAACAGTCGATCAAACTCATCTATCCATCTATCCATCTATCCATCTATCCATCTATCCATCTATCTATCCATCCATCCATCCATCACTCCATCACTCCATCACTCCATCCATCCATGTATAACACAGGCCTAAAAACATTCACTTTTTCAAACAAAAACTTTTTTTTTTTTAACAAAAAGTTGTTTAAACTCATGTATCTATATATTCATCTATTCATCTATCTATCTATTTATCTATCTATCCATCCATCCATCCATCCATCCATCACTCCATCCATCCATGTATAACACAGGCCTAAAAACATTCACTTTTTCAAACAAAAACATATTTTTTTTAACAAAAAGTGGTTTAAACTCATGTATCTATATATTCATCTATTCATCTATCTATCCATCCATCCATCCATCCATCCATCACTCCATCACTCCATCCATCAATGTAACACAGGCCTAAAAAACATTCACTTTTTCAAACAAAAACATTTTTTTTAACAAAAACATTTTTTTTAACAAAAAGTTGTTTCAACTCATGTACCTATCTATCCATCCATCCATCCATCCATCCATCCATCCATCCATCCATCCATCCATCCATCCATCCATCCATCACTCCATCACTCCATCCATCAATCTATCTATAGAAATAGACACTTACCTGTCAGCATTGGTGCTGTTTCAGCACTCGTGCTGATATGCACGGCAAATGCAACCATTTTGCATTGACAGGTGAACAGCTGGGGGAAAACTCAAGTTCAGTTTGCGTCAGGGCGTCTGCATGGATGCAGGGTCAAAGGCCAAAGGCCTGGCACGCTACCTCACCTAACCAGCTAAACCTACCCACCACCTGCACAAAAAAACAGAAAACAAAACCAAAAAACACTGACCACTGGCGGGACCTACACAGACCCTACCCAAAATATACCAGGATAGACCACCCCTATATAAAATAACCCTAGATACAACAGCAATTTATAAAATAGACCCCTGTTAAAAAAAAACAAATCTAAAAAATAAAGTGCAGTACCGTGTCTACACACCTGGTGGCGCTAGAGGCGCACCAAACCACCACCAGTCGACTAGCCATACATCAATTACTATATAAACCAAGTTTCGTACAGATAAAACACACCGTTGCAGATATATGGACAGTTAAGATTCGGCCAATCAGATGCCCTTTATGCAAATGAGGGTGGTTACTAATGAGGGTGAAAGTCGTTTTTACCTCCCTACCTAACCCTAACCCTAACCCTAACCCTAACCCTAACCCTAACCCTAACTCTAACCCTAACCCTAACCCTAACCTAACCCTAACCCTAACCCTAACTCTTCGACCCATACAGGTCTGGAGTTGGTTAAAATGGCCGCCATCATTGGTCTGAGTGATGTTGCAGAGCCACATAAATTTTTCCTCCGTCCACTGTGACGTTGAGCGTCTCCAAAAAGGGTCCATGTCCATACAGACGTGGGATTTATGCCCCTCACCACTCTTAGCTAACACCTACCATTCGTTTTTTTGTTCAAATTAAGCCCTTGTTGGCATAAACCACGGCAATGTAGCCCTTTTGGATCTAGCCCACGGCGTTTTAGCCCTCTTTTAATGTTTTATAATTGTATGCGTCTCTCTCGGGGTTTCTTGGGGCATTTCGGTGCTTGTGTGGGGAGCGGCCAGTTGAAGCGAAGGCCAGTGCACAGCCTGAAGTGTCTTCGGACAGTTTATGGATTTTCTCTTCACCTAACCAAGCCCGTGCCTCGTAACTCTGGACCTCGTGCATGTTATCTGGATGTTCCTTGAGATGTCTGGGGGGGTATGTGTATAATTATTAAATATTAAAATGATAAATAAATTTATTGATAGTCAAAAAACGATTTATGAAGCACCATTTAGTGCTGAAAGGTATTTTAGTTCAAGTGGGAGGGGCGCCCGCCCTCTGAAGTCCACTATAAAATCAAGTGTGACCACGCCCTCGAGCACGAGGAAGCCGAGAGGGATTTGAGAGAGTTGTCATTCTAAATTCACCTGATGAGGAGCCTTGGGAAAGCTCGAAACGCGTCGTGAAAGTATGCCTGAATGACTCGAAACCGTAAAAATGAGTACAGCTGCCATCATTTGGGGGTTCGTGATGTAGCAGAAGCCTTGGAAAATTTTCTCTTCGACCCATACAGGTCTGGAGTTGGTTAAAATGGCCGCCATCATTGGTCTGAGTGATGTTGCAGAGCCACATAAATTTTTCCTCCGTCCACTGTGACGTTGAGCGTCTCCAAAAAGGGTCCATGTCCATACAGACGTGGGATTTATGCCCCTCACCACTCTTAGCTAACACCTACCATTCGTTTTTTTGTTCAAATTAAGCCCTTGTTGGCATAAACCACGGCAATGTAGCCCTTTTGGATCTAGCCCACGGCGTTTTAGCCCTCTTTTAATGTTTTATAATTGTATGCGTCTCTCTCGGGGTTTCTTGGGGCATTTCGGTGCTTGTGTGGGGAGCGGCCAGTTGAAGCGAAGGCCAGTGCACAGCCTGAAGTGTCTTCGGACAGTTTATGGATTTTCTCTTCACCTAACCAAGCCCGTGCCTCGTAACTCTGGACCTCGTGCATGTTATCTGGATGTTCCTTGAGATGTCTGGGGGGGTATGTGTATAATTATTAAATATTAAAATGATAAATAAATTTATTGATAGTCAAAAAACGATTTATGAAGCACCATTTAGTGCTGAAAGGTATTTTAGTTCAAGTGGGAGGGGCGCCCGCCCTCTGAAGTCCACTATAAAATCAAGTGTGACCACGCCCTCGAGCACGAGGAAGCCGAGAGGGATTTGAGAGAGTTGTCATTCTAAATTCACCTGATGAGGAGCCTTGGGAAAGCTCGAAACGCGTCGTGAAAGTATGCCTGAATGACTCGAAACCGTAAAAATGAGTACAGCTGCCATCATTTGGGGGTTCGTGATGTAGCAGAAGCCTTGGAAAATTTTCTCTTCGACCCATACAGGTCTGGAGTTGGTTAAAATGGCCGCCATCATTGGTCTGAGTGATGTTGCAGAGCCACATAAATTTTTCCTCCGTCCACTGTGACGTTGAGCGTCTCCAAAAAGGGTCCATGTCCATACAGACGTGGGATTTATGCCCCTCACCACTCTTAGCTAACACCTACCATTCGTTTTTTTGTTCAAATTAAGCCCTT